>NW_027016978.1:300000-464709 GCF_036013445.1 Caloenas nicobarica
AGCCCGACAGAGCCCGACAGAGCCCGACAGAGCCCGACAGGGCCCGACAGGGCCCGACAGAGCCCGACAAAGCCCGACAGGGCCCGACAGGGCCCGACAGGGCCCGACAGAGCCTGACAGAGCCCGACAGGGCCCGACAGGGCCCAGTAGAGCCCGCCAGAGCCCGCCAGAGCCCGCCAGAGCCCGACAGAGCCCGACAGGGCCCGACAGAGCCCGACAGAGCCCGACAGAGCCCGACAGAGCCCGACAGGGCCCGACAGAGCCCGACAGGGCCCAGTAGAGCCCGACAGAGCCCGACAGGGCCCGACAGAGCCCGACAGAGCCCGACAGGGCCCAGTAGAGCCCAGTAGAACCCGACAGAGCCCAATAGAGCCCGACAGAGCCCGACAGAGCCCGACAGAGCCCGACAGAGCCCGACAGGGCCCAGTAGAGCCCAGTAGAACCCGACAGAGCCCGACAGAGCCCGACAGAGCCCGACAGGGCCCGACAGGGCCCGACAGGGCCCGACAGAGCCCGACAGGGCCCGACAGAGCCCGACAGGGCCCGACAGAGCCCGACAGAGCTCGACAGGGCCCGAAAGGTCCCGACAGAGCCCGACAGAGCCCGACAGAGCCCGACAGAGCCCGACAGGGCCCGACAGGGCCCGACAGAGCCCGACAGAGCCCGACATAGCCCGACAGGGCCCAGTAGAGCCCGACAGAGCCCGACAGAGCCCGACAGAGCCCGACAAAGCCCGACAGGGCCCGACAGGGCCCGACAGATCCCGACAGGGCCCGACAGGGCCCGACAGGGCCCGACAGAGCCCGACAGGGCCCGACAGAGCCCGACAGAGCCCGACAGGGCAAAGTAGATCCCGACAGAGCCCGACAAAGCCCGACAGAGCCCGACAGGGCCCGACAGAGCCCGACAGGGCCCGACAGGGCCCGACAGGGCCCGACAGAGCCCAGTAGAGCTCGACAGAGCACGACAGAGCCCGACAGGGCCCGACAGGGCCCGACAGAGCCCGACAGGGCCCGACAGGGCCCGACAGGGCCCAGTGGAGCCCGACAGAGCCCGACAGGGCCCGACAGAGCCCGACAGAGCCCGACAGAGCCCGACAGGGCCCAGTAGAGCCCAGTAGAACCCGACAGAGCCCGACAGAGCCCGACAGAGCCCGACAGAGCCCGACAGGGCCCGACAGAGCCCGACAGAGCCCGACAGAACCCGACAGAGCCCGACAGAGCCCAGTAGAGCCCTACAGAGCCCGACAGAGCCCGACAGAGCTCGACAGGGCCCGACAGGGCCCGACAGGGCCCGACAGAGCCCGACAGGGCCCGGCAGGGCCCAACAGGGCCCAGTAGAGCCCGACAGAGCCCGACAGAGCCCGACAGAGCTCGACAGGGCCCGACAGGGCCCGACAGAGCCCGACAGAGCCCGACAGGGCCCGACAGGGCCCGACAGGGCCCGACAGAGCCCGACAGGGCCCGACAGGGCCCGACAGAGCCCGACAGAACCCGACAGGGCCCGACAGGGCCCAGTAGAGCCCGACAGAGCCCGACAGAGCCCGACAGAGCCCGACAGAGCCCGACAGGGCCCGACAGGGCCCGACAGAGCCCGACAGAGCCCGACAGAACCCGACAGAACCCGACAGAGCCCGACAGAGCCCAGTAGAGCCCTACAGAGCCCGACAGAGCCCGACAGAGCTCGACAGGGCCCGACAGGGCCCGACAGGGCCCGACAGAGCCCGACAGGGCCCGACAGGGCCCAACAGGGCCCAGTAGAGCCCGACAGAGCCCGACAGAGCCCGACAGAGCTCGACAGGGCCCGACAGGGCCCGACAGAGCCCGACAGAGCCCGACAGGGCCCGACAGGGCCCGACAGGGCCCGACAGAGCCCGACAGGGCCCGACAGGGCCCGACAGAGCCCGACAGAACCCGACAGGGCCCGACAGGGCCCAGTAGAGCCCGACAGAGCCCGACAGAGCCCGACAGAGCCCGACAGAGCCCGACAGGGCCCGACAGGGCCCGACAGAGCCCAACAGAGCCCGACAAAGCCCGACAGGGCCCGACAGGGCCCGACAGAGCCCGACAGAGCCCGACAGGGCCCGACAGGGCCCAGTAGAGCCCGACAGAGCCCGCCAGAGCCCGACAGAGCCCGACAGAGCCCGACAGAGCCCGACAGGGCCCGACAGAGCCCGACAGAGCCCGACAGAGCCCGACAGAGCCCGACAGGGCCCGACAGAGCCCGACAGGGCCCAGTAGAGCCCGACAGAGCCCGACAGGGCCCGACAGAGCCCGACAGAGCCCGACAGGGCCCGACAGGGCCCGACAGAGCCCGACAGAGCCCGACAGAGCCCGACAGGGCCCAGTAGAGTCCGACAGAGCCCGACAGAGCCCGACAGAGCCCGACAGAGCCCGACAGGGCCCGACAGAGCCCGACAGAGCCCAGTAGAGCTCGACAGAGCCCGACAGAGCCCAGTAGAGCCCGACAGAGCCCGACAGAGCTCAACAGGGCCCGACAGGGCCCGACAGGGCCCGACAGAGCCCGACAGGGCCCGACAGGGCCCGACAGAGCCCGACAGAGCCCGACAGGGCCCGACAGGGCCCGACAGGGCCCGACAGAGCCCGACAGAGCCCGACAGAGCCCGACAGGGCCCAGTAGAGTCCGACAGAGCCCGACAGAGCCCGACAGAGCCCGACAGAGCCCGACAGGGCCCGACAGAGCCCGACAGAGCCCAGTAGAGCTCGACAGAGCCCGACAGAGCCCAGTAGAGCCCGACAGAGCCCGACAGAGCTCGACAGGGCCCGACAGGGCCCGACAGAGCCCGACAGAGCCCGACAGGGCCCGACAGGGCCCGACAGAGCCCGACAGAGCCCGACAGAGCCCGACAGAGCTCGACAGGGCCCGACAGGGCCCGACAGAGCCCGACAGAGTCCGACAGGGCCCGACAGGGCCCGACAGGGCCCAGTAGAGCCCGACAGAGCCCGACAGAGCCCGACAGAGCCCGACAGAGCCCGACAGGGCCCGACAGGGCCCGACAGAGCCCGACAGAGCCCGACAGGGCCCGACAGGGCCCGACAGAGCCCGACAGAACCCGACAGAGCCCGACAGAGCCCAGTAGAGCCCGACCGAGCCCGACAGAGCCCGACAGAGCCCGACAGGGCCCGACAGAGCCCGACAGAGCCCGACAGAGCCCGACAAAGCCCGACAGGGCCCGACAGGGCCCGACAGGGCCCGACAGAGCCCGACAGGGCCCGACAGGGCCCAGTAGAGCCCGACAGAGCCCGACAGGGCCCGACAGAGCCCGACAGAGCCCGACAGAGCCCGACAGGGCCCAGTAGAGCCCAGTAGAACCCGACAGAGCCCAATAGAGCCCGACAGAGCCCGACAGAGCCCGACAGAGCCCGACAGGGCCCAGTAGAGCCCAGTAGAACCCGACAGAGCCCGACAGAGCCCGACAGAGCCCGACAGGGCCCGACAGGGCCCGACAGGGCCCGACAGAGCCCGACAGAGCCCGACAGGGCCCGACAGAGCCCGACAGGGCCCGACAGAGCCCGACAGAGCTCGACAGGGCCCGAAAGGTCCCGACAGAGCCCGACAGAGCCCGACAGAGCCCGACAGGGCCCGACAGGGCCCGACAGAGCCCGACAGAGCCCGACAGGGCCCAGTAGAGCCCGACAGAGCCCGACAGAGCCCGACAGAGCCCGACAAAGCCCGACAGGGCCCGACAGGGCCCGACAGAGCCCGACAGGGCCCGACAGGGCCCGACAGGGCCCGACAGAGCCCGACAGGGCCCGACAGAGCCCGACAGAGCCCGACAGGGCAAAGTAGATCACGACAGAGCCCGACAAAGCCCGACAGAGCCCGACAGGGCCCGACAGAGCCCGACAGGGCCCGACAGGGCCCGACAGGGCCCGACAGAGCCCAGTAGAGCTCGACAGAGCCCGACAGGGCAAAGTAGATCACGACAGAGCCCGACAAAGCCCGACAGAGCCCGACAGGGCCCGACAGAGCCCGACAGAGCCCGACAGGGCCCGACAGGGCCCGACAGAGCCCGACAGGGCCCGACAGGGCCCGACAGGGCCCAGTGGAGCCCGACAGAGCCCGACAGGGCCCGACAGAGCCCGACAGAGCCCGACAGAGCCCGACAGGGCCCAGTAGAGCCCAGTAGAACCCGACAGAGCCCAATAGAGCCCGACAGAGCCCGACAGAGCCCGACAGGGCCCGACAGGGCCCGACAGAGCCCGACAGAACCCGACAGAGACCGACAGAGCCCAGTAGAGCCCTACAGAGCCCGACAGAGCCCGACAGAGCTCGACAGGGCCCGACAGGGCCCGACAGGGCCCGACAGAGCCCGACAGGGCCCGACAGGGCCCAATAGGGCCCAGTAGAGCCCGACAGAGCCCGACAGAGCCCGACAGAGCTCGACAGGGCCCGACAGGGCCCGACAGAGCCCGACAGAGTCCGACAGGGCCCGACAGGGCCCGACAGAGCCCGACAGGGCCCGACAGGGCCCGACAGAGCCCGACAGAGCCCGACAGAACCCGACAGGGCCCGACAGGGCCCAGTAGAGCCCGACAGAGCCCGACAGAGCCCGACAGAGCCCGACAGAGCCCGACAGGGCCCGACAGGGCCCGACAGAGCCCGACAAAGCCCGACAGGGCCCGACAGGGCCCGACAGGGCCCGACAGAGCCCGACAGAGCCCGACAGGGCCCGACAGGGCCCAGTAGAGCCCGCCAGAGCCCGCCAGAGCCCGCCAGAGCCCGACAGAGCCCGACAGGGCCCGACAGAGCCCGACAGAGCCCGACAGAGCCCGACAGAGCCCGACAGGGCCCGACAGAGCCCGACAGGGCCCAGTAGAGCCCGACAGAGCCCGACAGGGCCCGACAGAGCCCGACAGAGCCCGACAGGGCCCAGTAGAGCCCAGTAGAACCCGACAGAGCCCAATAGACCCCGACAGAGCCCGACAGAGCCCGACAGAGCCCGACAGAGCCCGACAGGGCCCAGTAGAGCCCAGTAGAACCCGACAGAGCCCGACAGAGCCCGACAGAGCCCGACAGGGCCCGACAGGGCCCGACAGGGCCCGACAGAGCCCGACAGGGCCCGACAGAGCCCGACAGGGCCCGACAGAGCCCGACAGAGCTCGACAGGGCCCGAAAGGTCCCGACAGAGCCCGACAGAGCCCGACAGAGCCCGACAGAGCCCGACAGGGCCCGACAGGGCCCGACAGAGCCCGACAGAGCCCGACATAGCCCGACAGGGCCCAGTAGAGCCCGACAGAGCCCGACAGAGCCCGACAGAGCCCGACAAAGCCCGACAGGGCCCGACAGGGCCCGACAGATCCCGACAGGGCCCGACAGGGCCCGACAGGGCCCGACAGAGCCCGACAGGGCCCGACAGAGCCCGACAGAGCCCGACAGGGCAAAGTAGATCCCGACAGAGCCCGACAAAGCCCGACAGAGCCCGACAGGGCCCGACAGAGCCCGACAGGGCCCGACAGGGCCCGACAGGGCCCGACAGAGCCCAGTAGAGCTCGACAGAGCCCGACAGAGCCCGACAGGGCCCGACAGGGCCCGACAGAGCCCGACAGGGCCCGACAGGGCCCGACAGGGCCCAGTGGAGCCCGACAGAGCCCGACAGGGCCCGACAGAGCCCGACAGAGCCCGACAGAGCCCGACAGGGCCCAGTAGAGCCCAGTAGAACCCGACAGAGCCCAATAGAGCCCGACAGAGCCCGACAGAGCCCGACAGGGCCCGACAGAGCCCGACAGAGCCCGACAGAACCCGACAGAGCCCGACAGAGCCCAGTAGAGCCCTACAGAGCCCGACAGAGCCCGACAGAGCTCGACAGGGCCCGACAGGGCCCGACAGGGCCCGACAGAGCCCGACAGGGCCCGGCAGGGCCCAACAGGGCCCAGTAGAGCCCGACAGAGCCCGACAGAGCCCGACAGAGCTCGACAGGGCCCGACAGGGCCCGACAGAGCCCGACAGAGCCCGACAGGGCCCGACAGGGCCCGACAGAGCCCGACAGGGCCCGACAGGGCCCGACAGAGCCCGACAGAACCCGACAGGGCCCGACAGGGCCCAGTAGAGCCCGACAGAGCCCGACAGAGCCCGACAGAGCCCGACAGAGCCCGACAGAGCCCGACAGGGCCCGACAGGGCCCAACAGAGCCCGACAAAGCCCGACAGGGCCCGACAGGGCCCGACAGAGCCCGACAGAGCCCGACAGGGCCCGACAGGGCCCAGTAGAGCCCAGTAGAGCCCGACAGAGCCCGCCAGAGCCCGACAGAGCCCGACAGAGCCCGACAGGGCCCGACAGAGCCCGACAGAGCCCGACAGAGCCCGACAGGGCCCGACAGAGCCCGACAGGGCCCAGTAGAGCCCGACAGAGCCCGACAGGGCCCGACAGAGCCCGACAGAGCCCGACAGGGCCCGACAGGGCCCGACAGAGCCCGACAGAGCCCGACAGAGCCCGACAGGGCCCAGTAGAGTCCGACAGAGCCCGACAGAGCCCGACAGAGCCCGACAGAGCCCGACAGGGCCCGACAGAGCCCGACAGAGCCCAGTAGAGCTCGACAGAGCCCGACAGAGCCCAGTAGAGCCCGACAGAGCCCGACAGAGCTCGACAGGGCCCGACAGGGCCCGACAGAGCCCGACAGAGCCCGACAGGGCCCGACAGGGCCCGACAGAGCCCGACAGAGCCCGACAGGGCCCGACAGGGCCCGACAGGGCCCGACAGAGACCAGTAGAGCCCGACAGAGCCCGACAGAGCCCGACAGAGCCCGACAGGGCCCGACACGGCCCGACCGAGCCCAGTAGAGCCCGACAGAGCCCGACAGAGCCCGACAGAGCCCGACAGAGCCCGACAGGGCCCAGTAGAGCCCAGTAGAACCCGACAGAGCCCGACAGAGCCCGACAGAGCCCGACAGGGCCCGACAGAGCCCGACAGAGCCCGACAGGGCCCAGTAGGGCCCGACAGAGCCCGACAGAGCCCGACAGAGCCCGACAGAGCCCGACAGAGCCCGACAGGGCCCGACAGAGGCCGACAAGGCCCGACAGAGGCCGACAGAGCTCGACAGGGCCCGACAGGGCCCGACAGAGCCCGACAGAGCCCAACAGAGCCCGACAGAGCCCAACAGGGCCCGACAGGGCCCGACAGAGACCAGTAGAGCCCGACAGAGCCCGACAGAGCCCGACAGAGCCCGACAGAGCCCGACAGAGCCCGACAGAGCCCGACAGGGCCCAGTAGGGCCCGACAGAACCCGACAGAGCCCGACAGAGCCCGACAGAGCCCGACAGGGCCCGACAGAGCCCAGTAGAGCCCGATAGAGCCCGACAGAGCCCGACAGGGCCCGACAGGGCCCGACAGGGCCCGACAGAGCCCGACAGGGCCCGACAGAGCTCGACAGGGCCCGACAGGGCCCGACAGAGCCCGACAGAGCCCGACAGAGCCCGACAGGGCCCGACAGGGCCCGACAGAGCCCGACAGAGCCCGACAGGTCCCGACAGGGCCCGACAGAGACCGACAGAGCCCGACAGGGCCCGACAGGACCCGACAGAGCCCGACAGAGCCCGACAGAGCCCGACAGGGCCCGACCGAGCCCGACAGAGCCCAGTAGAGCCCGACAGAGCCCGACAGAGCCCGACAGAGCCCGACAGAGCCCGACAGAGCCCGACAGGGCCCAGTAGAGCCCAGTAGAACCCGACAGAGCCCGACAGAGCCCGACAGAGCCCGACAGGGCCCGACAGGGCCCGACAGGGCCCGACAGAGCCCGACAGAGCCCGACAGAGCTCGACAGGGCCCGACAGGGCCCGACAGAGCCCGACAGGGCCCGACAGAGCCCGACAGAGCCCAGTAGAGCCCGACAGAGCCCGACAGAGCCCGACAGAGCCCGACAGGGCCCAGTAGAGCCCGACAGAACCCGACAGAGCCCGACAGAGCCCGACAGGGCCCGACAGGGCCCGACAGGCCCGACAGGGCCCGACAGAGCCCGACAGGGCCCAGTAGAGCCCGACAGAGCCCGACAGAGCCCGACAGAGCCCGACAAAGCCCGACAGGGCCCGACAGAGCACGACAGAGCCCGACAGAGCCCGACAGAGCCCGACAGGGCCCAGTAGAGCCCGACAGAGCCCGACAGAGCCCGACAGAGCCCGACAGGGCCCGACAGGGCCCGACAGGGCCCGACAGGGCCCAGTAGAGCTCGACAGAGCCCGACAGAGCCCGACAGGGCCCGACAGGGCCCAGTAGAGCTCGACAGAGCCCGACAGAGCCCGACAGGTCCCGACAGAGCCCGACAGAGCCCGACAGGGCCCGACAGGGCCCGACAGGGCCCGACAGAACCCGACAGAGCCCGACAGAGCCCGACAGAGCCCGACAGAGCCCGACAGGGCCCAGTAGAGCCCGACAGAGCCCGACAGAGCCCGACAGAGCCCGACAAAGCCCGACAGGGCCCGACAGGGCCCGACAGAGCCCGACAGAGCCCGACAGAGCTCGACAGGGCCCGACAGGGCCCGACAGGGCCCGACAGAGCCCGACAGGGCCCGACAGGGCCCAACAGGGCCCAGTAGAGCCCGACAGAGCCCGACAGAGCCCGACAGAGCTCGACAGGGCCCGACAGGGCCCGACAGAGCCCGACAGAGCCCGACAGGGCCCGACAGGGCCCGACAGAGCCCGACAGGGCCCGACAGGGCCCGACAGAGCCCGACAGAGCCCGACAGAGCCCGACAGAGCCCGACAGAACCCGACAGGGCCCGACAGGGCCCAGTAGAGCCCGACAGAGCCCGACAGAGCCCGACAGAGCCCGACAGGGCCCGACAGGGCCCGACAGAGCCCAACAGAGCCCGACAAAGCCCGACAGGGCCCGACAGGGCCCGACAGAGCCCGACAGAGCCCGACAGGGCCCGACAGGGCCCAGTAGAGCCCGACAGAGCCCGCCAGAGCCCGACAGAGCCCGACAGAGCCCGACAGAGCCCGACAGGGCCCGACAGAGCCCGACAGAGCCCGACAGGGCCCGACAGAGCCCGACAGGGCCCAGTAGAGCCCGACAGAGCCCGACAGGGCCCGACAGAGCCCGACAGAGCCCGACAGGGCCCGACAGGGCCCGACAGATCCCGACAGGGCCCGACAGGGCCCGACAGGGCCCGACAGAGCCCGACAGGGCCCGACAGAGCCCGACAGAGCCCGACAGGGCAAAGTAGATCCCGACAGAGCCCGACAAAGCCCGACAGAGCCCGACAGGGCCCGACAGAGCCCGACAGGGCCCGACAGGGCCCGACAGGGCCCGACAGAGCCCAGTAGAGCTCGACAGAGCCCGACAGAGCCCGACAGGGCCCGACAGGGCCCGACAGAGCCCGACAGGGCCCGACAGGGCCCGACAGGGCCCAGTGGAGCCCGACAGAGCCCGACAGGGCCCGACAGAGCCCGACAGAGCCCGACAGAGCCCGACAGGGCCCAGTAGAGCCCAGTAGAACCCGACAGAGCCCAATAGAGCCCGACAGAGCCCGACAGAGCCCGACAGGGCCCGACAGAGCCCGACAGAGCCCGACAGAACCCGACAGAGCCCGACAGAGCCCAGTAGAGCCCTACAGAGCCCGACAGAGCCCGACAGAGCTCGACAGGGCCCGACAGGGCCCGACAGGGCCCGACAGAGCCCGACAGGGCCCGACAGGGCCCAACAGGGCCCAGTAGAGCCCGACAGAGCCCGACAGAGCCCGACAGAGCTCGACAGGGCCCGACAGGGCCCGACAGAGCCCGACAGGGCCCGACAGGGCCCGACAGGGCCCGACAGAGCCCGACAGGGCCCGACAGGGCCCGACAGAGCCCGACAGAACCCGACAGGGCCCGACAGGGCCCAGTAGAGCCCGACAGAGCCCGACAGAGCCCGACAGAGCCCGACAGAGCCCGACAGGGCCCGACAGGGCCCGACAGAGCCCAACAGAGCCCGACAAAGCCCGACAGGGCCCGACAGGGCCCGACAGAGCCCGACAGAGCCCGACAGGGCCCGACAGGGCCCAGTAGAGCCCGACAGAGCCCGCCAGAGCCCGACAGAGCCCGACAGAGCCCGACAGAGCCCGACAGGGCCCGACAGAGCCCGACAGAGCCCGACAGAGCCCGACAGGGCCCGACAGAGCCCGACAGGGCCACGTAGAGCCCGACAGAGCCCGACAGGGCCCGACAGAGCCCGACAGAGCCCGACAGGGCCCGACAGGGCCCGACAGAGCCCGACAGAGCCCGACAGAGCCCGACAGGGCCCGACAGGGCCCAGTAGAGTCCGACAGAGCCCGACAGAGCCCGACAGAGCCCGACAGAGCCCGACAGAGCCCAGTAGAGCCCGACAGAGCCCGACAGAGCTCGACAGGGCCCGACAGGGCCCGACAGAGCCCGACAGAGCCCGACAGGGCCCGACAGGGCCCGACAGAGCCCGACAGAGCCCGACAGGGCCCGACAGGGCCCGACAGGGCCCGACAGAGACCAGTAGAGCCCGACAGAGCCCGACAGAGCCCGACAGAGCCCGACAGGGCCCGACAGGGCCCGACCGAGCCCAGTAGAGCCCGACAGAGCCCGACAGAGCCCGACAGAGCCCGACAGAGCCCGACAGGGCCCAGTAGAGCCCAGTAGAACCCGACAGAGCCCGACAGAGCCCGACAGAGCCCGACAGGGCCCGACAGAGCCCGACAGAGCCCGACAGGGCCCAGTAGAGCCCGACAGAGCCCGACAGAGCCCGACAGAGCCCGACAGAGCCCGACAGAGCCCGACAGGGCCCGACAGAGGCCGACAAGGCCCGACAGATGCCGACAGAGCTCGACAGGGCCCGACAGGGCCCGACAGAGCCCGACAGAGCCCAACAGAGCCCGACAGAGCCCAACAGGGCCCGACAGGGCCCGACAGAGACCAGTAGAGCCCGACAGAGCCCGACAGAGCCCGACAGAGCCCGACAGGGCCCGACAGAGCCCGACAGGGCCCAGTAGGGCCCGACAGAGCCCGACAGAGCCCGACAGAGCCCGACAGAGCCCGACAGGGCCCGACAGAGCCCAGTAGAGCCCGACAGAGCCCGACAGAGCCCGACAGGGCCCGACAGGGCCCGACAGGGCCCGACAGAGCCCGACAGGGCCCGACAGAGCTCGACAGGGCCCGACAGGGCCCGACAGAGCCCGACAGAGCCCGACAGAGCCCGACAGGGCCCGACAGGGCCCGACAGAGCCCGACAGAGCCCGACAGGTCCCGACAGGGCCCGACAGAGACCGACAGAGCCCGACAGGGCCCGACAGGACCCGACAGAGCCCGACAGAGCCCGACAGAGCCCGACAGGGCCCGACCGAGCCCGACAGAGCCCAGTAGAGCCCGACAGAGCCCGACAGAGCCCGACAGAGCCCGACAGAGCCCGACAGGGCCCAGTAGAGCCCAGTAGAACCCGACAGAGCCCGACAGAGCCCGACAGGGCCCGACAGAGCCCGACAGGGCCCAGTAGAGCCCGACAGAGCCCGACAGAGCCCGACAGAGCCCGACAGAGCCCGACAGGGCCCAGTAGAGCCCGACAGAACCCGACAGAGCCCGACAGAGCCCGACAGGGCCCGACAGGGCCCGACAGGGCCCGACAGGGCCCGACAGAGCCCGACAGGGCCCAGTAGAGCCCGACAGAGCCCGACAGAGCCCGACAGAGCCCGACAAAGCCCGACAGGGCCCGACAGAGCCCGACAGAGCCCGACAGAGCCCGACAGAGCCCGACAGGGCCCAGTAGAGCCCGACAGAGCCCGACAGAGCCCGACAGAGCCCGACAGGGCCCGACAGGGCCCGACAGGGCCCGACAGGGCCCAGTAGAGCTCGACAGAGCCCGACAGAGCCCGACAGGGCCCGACAGGGCCCAGTAGAGCTCGACAGAGCCCGACAGAGCCCGACAGGTCCCGACAGAGCCCGACAGAGCCCGACAGAGCCCGACAGAGCCCGACAGGGCCCGACAGGGCCCGACAGAACCCGACAGAGCCCGACAGAGCCCGACAGAGCCCGACAGAGCCCGACAGGGCCCAGTAGAGCCCGACAGAGCCCGACAGAGCCCGACAGAGCCCGACAAAGCCCGACAGGGCCCGACAGGGCCCGACAGAGCCCGACAGAGCCCGACAGAGCTCGACAGGGCCCGACAGGGCCCGACAGGGCCCGACAGAGCCCGACAGGGCCCGACAGGGCCCAACAGGGCCCAGTAGAGCCCGACAGAGCCCAACAGAGCCCGACAGAGCTCGACAGGGCCCGACAGGGCCCGACAGAGCCCGACAGAGCCCGACAGGGCCCGACAGGGCCCGACAGAGCCCGACAGGGCCCGACAGGGCCCGACAGAGCCCGACAGAGCCCGACAGAGCCCGACAGAACCCGACAGGGCCCGACAGGGCCCAGTAGAGCCCGACAGAGCCCGACAGAGCCCGACAGAGCCCGACAGGGCCCGACAGGGCCCGACAGAGCCCAACAGAGCCCGACAAAGCCCGACAGGGCCCGACAGGGCCCGACAGAGCCCGACAGAGCCCGACAGGGCCCGACAGGGCCCAGTAGAGCCCGACAGAGCCCGCCAGAGCCCGACAGAGCCCGACAGAGCCCGACAGAGCCCGACAGGGCCCGACAGAGCCCGACAGAGCCCGACAGAGCCCGACAGGGCCCGACAGAGCCCGACAGGGCCCAGTAGAGCCCGACAGAGCCCGACAGGGCCCGACAGAGCCCGACAGAGCCCGACAGGGCCCGACAGGGCCCGACAGAGCCCGACAGAGCCCGACAGGGCCCGACAGGGCCCAGTAGAGCCCGACAGAGCCCGACAGAGCCCGACAGAGCCCGACAGGGCCCGACAGAGCCCGACAGAGCCCAGTAGAGCTCGACAGAGCCCGACAGAGCCCAGTAGAGCCCGACAGAGCCCGACAGAGCTCGACAGGGCCCGACAGGGCCCGACAGAGCCCGACAGAGCCCGACAGGGCCCGACAGGGCCCGACAGAGCCCGACAGAGCCCGACAGGGCCCGACAGGGCCCGACAGGGCCCGACAGAGACCAGTAGAGCCCGACAGAGCCCGACAGAGCCCGACAGAGCCCGACAGGGCCCGACAGGGCCCGACCGAGCCCAGTAGAGCCCGACAGAGCCCGACAGAGCCCGACAGAGCCCGACAGAGCCCGACAGAGCCCGACAGGGCCCAGTAGAGCCCAGTAGAACCCGACAGAGCCCGACAGAGCCCGACAGAGCCCGACAGGGCCCGACAGGGCCCGACAGAGCCCGACAGGGCCCAGTAGGGCCCGACAGAGCCCGACAGAGCCCGACAGAGCCCGACAGAGCCCGACAGAGCCCGACAGGGCCCGACAGAGGCCGACAAGGCCCGACAGATGCCGACAGAGCTCGACAGGGCCCGACAGGGCCCGACAGAGCCCGACAGAGCCCAACAGAGCCCGACAGAGCCCAACAGGGCCCGACAGGGCCCGACAGAGACCAGTAGAGCCCGACAGAGCCCGACAGAGCCCGACAGAGCCCGACAGGGCCCGACAGAGCCCGACAGGGCCCAGTAGGGCCCGACAGAGCCCGACAGAGCCCGACAGAGCCCGACAGAGCCCGACAGGGCCCGACAGAGCCCAGTAGAGCCCGACAGAGCCCGACAGAGCCCGACAGGGCCCGACAGGGCCCGACAGGGCCCGACAGAGCCCGACAGGGCCCGACAGAGCTCGACAGGGCCCGACAGGGCCCGACAGAGCCCGACAGAGCCCGACAGAGCCCGACAGGGCCCGACAGGGCCCGACAGAGCCCGACAGAGCCCGACAGGTCCCGACAGGGCCCGACAGAGACCGACAGAGCCCGACAGGGCCCGACAGGACCCGACAGAGCCCGACAGAGCCCGACAGAGCCCGACAGGGCCCGACCGAGCCCGACAGAGCCCAGTAGAGCCCGACAGAGCCCGACAGAGCCCGACAGAGCCCGACAGAGCCCGACAGGGCCCAGTAGAGCCCAGTAGAACCCGACAGAGCCCGACAGAGCCCGACAGGGCCCGACAGAGCCCGACAGGGCCCAGTAGAGCCCGACAGAGCCCGACAGATCCCGACAGAGCCCGACAGAGCCCGACAGGGCCCAGTAGAGCCCGACAGAACCCGACAGAGCCCGACAGAGCCCGACAGGGCCCGACAGGGCCCGACAGGGCCCGACAGAGCCCGACAGGGCCCAGTAGAGCCCGACAGAGCCCGACAGAGCCCGACAGAGCCCGACAAAGCCCGACAGGGCCCGACAGAGCCCGACAGAGCCCGACAGAGCCCGACAGAGCCCGACAGGGCCCAGTAGAGCCCGACAGAGCCCGACAGAGCCCGACAGAGCCCGACAGGGCCCGACAGGGCCCGACAGGGCCCGACAGGGCCCAGTAGAGCTCGACAGAGCCCGACAGAGCCCGACAGGGCCCGACAGGGCCCAGTAGAGCTCGACAGAGCCCGACAGAGCCCGACAGGTCCCGACAGAGCCCGACAGAGCCCGACAGAGCCCGACAGAGCCCGACAGGGCCCGACAGGGCCCGACAGAACCCGACAGAGCCCGACAGAGCCCGACAGAGCCCGACAGAGCCCGACAGGGCCCAGTAGAGCCCGACAGAGCCCGACAGAGCCCGACAGAGCCCGACAAAGCCCGACAGGGCCCGACAGGGCCCGACAGAGCCCGACAGAGCCCGACAGAGCTCGACAGGGCCCGACAGGGCCCGACAGGGCCCGACAGAGCCCGACAGGGCCCGACAGGGCCCAACAGGGCCCAGTAGAGCCCGACAGAGCCCAACAGAGCCCGACAGAGCTCGACAGGGCCCGACAGGGCCCGACAGAGCCCGACAGAGCCCGACAGGGCCCGACAGGGCCCGACAGAGCCCGACAGGGCCCGACAGGGCCCGACAGAGCCCGACAGAGCCCGACAGAGCCCGACAGAACCCGACAGGGCCCGACAGGGCCCAGTAGAGCCCGACAGAGCCCGACAGAGCCCGACAGAGCCCGACAGGGCCCGACAGGGCCCGACAGAGCCCAACAGAGCCCGACAAAGCCCGACAGGGCCCGACAGGGCCCGACAGAGCCCGACAGAGCCCGACAGGGCCCGACAGGGCCCAGTAGAGCCCGACAGAGCCCGCCAGAGCCCGACAGAGCCCGACAGAGCCCGACAGAGCCCGACAGGGCCCGACAGAGCCCGACAGAGCCCGACAGAGCCCGACAGGGCCCGACAGAGCCCGACAGGGCCCAGTAGAGCCCGACAGAGCCCGACAGGGCCCGACAGAGCCCGACAGAGCCCGACAGGGCCCGACAGGGCCCGACAGAGCCCGACAGAGCCCGACAGAGCCCGACAGGGCCCAGTAGAGCCCGACAGAGCCCGACAGAGCCCGACAGAGCCCGACAGGGCCCGACAGAGCCCGACAGAGCCCAGTAGAGCTCGACAGAGCCCGACAGAGCCCAGTAGAGCCCGACAGAGCCCGACAGAGCTCGACAGGGCCCGACAGGGCCCGACAGAGCCCGACAGAGCCCGACAGGGCCCGACAGGGCCCGACAGAGCCCGACAGAGCCCGACAGGGCCCGACAGGGCCCGACAGGGCCCGACAGAGACCAGTAGAGCCCGACAGAGCCCGACAGAGCCCGACAGAGCCCGACAGGGCCCGACAGGGCCCGACCGAGCCCAGTAGAGCCCGACAGAGCCCGACAGAGCCCGACAGAGCCCGACAGAGCCCGACAGAGCCCGACAGGGCCCAGTAGAGCCCAGTAGAACCCGACAGAGCCCGACAGAGCCCGACAGAGCCCGACAGGGCCCGACAGAGCCCGACAGCGCCCGACAGGGCCCAGTAGGGCCCGACAGAGCCCGACAGAGCCCGACAGAGCCCGACAGAGCCCGACAGGGCCCGACAGAGGCCGACAAGGCCCGACAGAGGCCGACAGAGCTCGACAGGGCCCGACAGGGCCCGACAGAGCCCGACAGAGCCCAACAGAGCCCGACAGAGCCCAACAGGGCCCGACAGGGCCCGACAGAGACCAGTAGAGCCCGACAGAGCCCGACAGAGCCCGACAGAGCCCGACAGAGCCCGACAGAGCCCGACAGGGCCCGACAGGGCCCAGTAGGGCCCGACAGAGCCCGACAGAGCCCGACAGAGCCCGACAGAGCCCGATAGGGCCCGACCGAGCCCGACAGAGCCCAGTAGAGCCCGACAGAGCCCGACAGAGCCCGACAGAGCCCGACAGAGCCCGACAGGGCCCAGTAGAGCCCAGTAGAACCCGACAGAGCCCGACAGAGCCCGACAGGGCCCGACAGGGCCCGACAGGGCCCGACAGGGCCCGACAGAGCCCGACAGAGCCCGACAGAGCTCGACAGGGCCCGACAGGGCCCGACAGAGCCCGACAGGGCCCGACAGGGCCCGACAGAGCCCGACAGAGCCCAGTAGAGCCCGACAGAGCCCGACAGAGCCCGACAGAGCCCGACAGGGCCCAGTAGAGCCCGACAGAACCCGACAGAGCCCGACAGAGCCCGACAGGGCCCGACAGGGCCCGACAGAGCCCGACAGGGCCCAGTAGAGCCCGACAGAGCCCGACAGAGCCCGACAGAGCCCGACAAAGCCCGACAGGGCCCGACAGGGCCCGACAGAGCCCGACAGAGCCCGACAGAGCCCGACAGAGCCCGACAGGGCCCAGTAGAGCCCGACAGAGCCCGACAGAGCCCGACAGAGCCCGACAGGGCCCGACAGGGCCCGACAGGGCCCGACAGGGCCCAGTAGAGCTCGACAGAGCCCGACAGAGCCCGACAGGGCCCGACAGGGCCCAGTAGAGCTCGACAGAGCCCGACAGAGCCCGACAGGTCCCGACAGAGCCCGACAGAGCCCGACAGAGCCCGACAGAGCCCGACAGGGCCCGACAGAACCCGACAGAGCCCGACAGAGCCCGACAGAGCCCGACAGAGCCCGACAGGGCCCAGTAGAGCCCGACAGAGCCCGACAGAGCCCGACAGAGCCCGACAGAGCCCGACAGGGCCCGACAGGGCCCGACAGAGCCCGACAGAGCCCGACAGGGCCCAGTAGATCCCGACAGAGCCCAACAGAGCCCGACAGAGCCCGACAGGGCCCGACAGAGCCCGACAGGGCCCGACAGGGCCCGACAGGGCCCGACAGAGCCCAGTAGAGCTCGACAGAGCCCGACAGAGCCCGACAGGGCCCGACAGGGCCCGACAGAGCCCGACAGGGCCCGACAGGGCCCGACAGGGCCCAGTGGAGCCCGACAGAGCCCGACAGGGCCCGACAGAGCCCGACAGAGCCCGACAGAGCCCGACAGGGCCCAGTAGAGCCCAGTAGAACCCGACAGAGCCCAATAGAGCCCGACAGAGCCCGACAGAGCCCGACAGGGCCCGACAGAGCCCGACAGAGCCCGACAGAACCCGACAGAGCCCGACAGAGCCCAGTAGAGCCCGACAGAGCCCGACAGAGCCCGACAGAGCTCGACAGGGCCCGACAGGGCCCGACAGGGCCCGACAGGGCCCAGTAGAGCCCGACAGAGCCCGACAGAGCCCGACAGAGCTCGACAGGGCCCGACAGGGCCCGACAGGTCCCGACAGAGCCCGACAGGGCCCGAAAGAGCCCGACAGGGCCCGACAGGGCCCGACAGGGCCCGACAGAACCCGACAGGGCCCGACAGGGCCCAGTAGAGCCCGACAGAGCCCGACAGAGCCCGACAGAGCCCGACAGAGCCCGACAGGGCCCGACAGGGCCCGACAGGGCCCGACAGAGCCCGACAAAGCCCGACAGGGCCCGACAGGGCCCGACAGAGCCCGACAGAGCCCGACAGGGCCCAGTAGAGCCCGACAGAGCCCGCCAGAGCCCGCCAGAGCCCGACAGAGCCCGACAGGGCCCGACAGAGCCCGACAGAGCCCGACAGAGCCCGACAGAGCCCGACAGGGCCCGACAGAGCCCGACAGGGCCCAGTAGAGCCCGACAGAGCCCGACAGGGCCCGACAGAGCCTGACAGAGCCCGACAGGGCCCGACAGGGCCCGACAGAGCCCGACAGAGCCCGACAGAGACCGACAGGGCCCGACAGGGCCCAGTAGAGCCCGACAGAGCCCGACAGAGCCCGACAGGGCCCGACAGGGCCCGACAGAGCCCAGTAGAGCTCGACAGAGCCCGACAGAGCCCAGTAGAGCCCGACAGAGCCCGACAGAGCTCGACAGGGCCCGACAGGGCCCGACAGAGCCCGACAGGGCCCGACAGGGCCCGACAGAGCCCGACAGAGCCCGACAGAGCCCGACAGGGCCCGACAGGGCCCGACAGAGACCAGTAGAGCCCGACAGAGCCCGACAGAGCCCGACAGAGCCCGACAGAGCCCGACAGGGCCCAGTAGAGCCCAGTAGAACCCGACAGAGCCCGACAGAGCCCGACAGGGCCCGACAGGGCCCGACAGGGCCCGACAGAGCCCGACAGAGCCCGACAGGGCCCGACAGAGCCCGACAAGGCCTGACAGAGCCCGACAGAGCTCGACAGGGCCCGACAGGGCCCGACAGAGCCCGACAGAGCCCAACAGAGCCCGACAGAGCCCAACAGGGTCCGACAGGGCCCGACAGAGACCAGTAGAGCCCGACAGAGCCCGACAGAGCCCGACAGAGCCCGACAGGGCCCAGTAGAGCCCGACAGAGCCCGACAGGGCCCGACAGGGCCCGACCGAGCCCGACAGAGCCCAGTAGAGCCCGACAGAGCCCGACAGAGCCCGACAGAGCCCGACAGGGCCCGACAGGGCCCGACAGGGCCCGACAGGGCACGACAGGGCCCGACAGAGCCCGACAGAGCTCGACAGGGCCCGACAGGGCCCGACAGAGCCCGACAGAGCCCGACAGGGCCCGACAGGGCCCGACAGGGCCCGACAGAGCCCGACAGAGCCCGACAGGGCCCGACAGGGCCCGACAGAGACCGACAGAGCCCGACAGGGCCCGACAGGGCCCGACAGAGCCCGACAGAGTCCAACAGAGCCCGACAGAGCCCGACAGAGCCCGACAGAGCCCGACAGGGCCCGACAGGGCCCGACCGAGCCCGACAGAGCCCAGTAGAGCCCGACAGAGCCCGACAGAGCCCGACAGAGCCCGACAGAGCCCGACAGAGCCCGACAGGGCCCAGTAGAGCCCAGTAGAACCCGACAGAGCCCGACAGAGCCCGACAGAGCCCGACAGAGCCCGACAGGGCCCGACAGAGCTCGACAGGGCCCGACAGAGCCCGACAGGGCCCGACAGAGCCCGACAGAGCTCGACAGGGCCCGACAGGGCCCGACAGGGCCCGACAGAGCCCGACAGGGCCCGACAGGGCCCGACAGGGCCCGACAGAGCCCGACAGAGCCCAGTAGAGCCCGACAGAGCCCGACAGAGCCCGACAGAGCCCGACAGGGCCCAGTAGAGCCCGACAGAACCCGACAGAGCCCGACAGAGCCCGACAGGGCCCGACAGGGCCCGACAGGGCCCGACAGAGCCCGACAGAGCCGGACAGGGCCCAGTAGAGCCCGACAGAGCCCGACAGAGCCCGACAGAGCCCGACAGAGCCCGACAGGGCCCAGTAGAGCCCGACAGAACCCGACAGAGCCCGACAGAGCCCGACAAAGCCCGACAGGGCCCGACAGGGCCCGACAGGGCCCGACAGGGCCCGACAGAGCCCGACAGAGCCCGACAGAGCCCGACAGGGCCCAGTAGAGCCCGACAGAGCCCGACAGAGCCCGACAGAGCCCGACAGGGCCCGACAGAGCCCGACAGGGCCCGACAGGGCCCAGTAGAGCTCGACAGAGCCCGACAGAGCCCGACAGGGCCCGACAGGGCCCGACAGAGCCCGACAGGGCCCAGTAGAGCCCGACAGAGCCCGACAGGGCCCGACAGAGCCCGACAGAGCCCGACAGGGCCCGACAGGGCCCAGAAGAGCCCAGTAGAACCCGACAGAGCCCAATAGAGCCCGACAGAGCCCGACAGGGCCCGACAGAGCCCGACAGAGCCCGACAGAGCCCGACAGGGCCCAGTAGAGCCCAGTAGAACCCGACAGAGCCCAATAGAGCCCGACAGAGCCCGACAGAGCCCGACAGGGCCCGACAGGGCCCGACAGAGCCCGACAGAACCCGACAGAGCCCGACAGAGCCCAGTAGAGCCCTACAGAGCCCGACAGAGCCCGACAGAGCTCGACAGGGCCCGACAGGGCCCGACAGGGCCCGACAGAGCCCGACAGGGCCCGACAGGGCCCAATAGGGCCCAGTAGAGCCCGACAGAGCCCGACAGAGCCCGACAGAGCTCGACAGGGCCCGACAGGGCCCGACAGAGCCCGACAGAGTCCGACAGGGCCCGACAGGGCCCGACAGAGCCCGACAGGGCCCGACAGGGCCCGACAGAGCCCGACAGAGCCCGACAGAACCCGACAGGGCCCGACAGGGCCCAGTAGAGCCCGACAGAGCCCGACAGAGCCCGACAGAGCCCGACAGAGCCCGACAGGGCCCGACAGGGCCCGACAGAGCCCGACAAAGCCCGACAGGGCCCGACAGGGCCCGACAGGGCCCGACAGAGCCCGACAGAGCCCGACAGGGCCCGACAGGGCCCAGTAGAGCCCGCCAGAGCCCGCCAGAGCCCGCCAGAGCCCGACAGAGCCCGACAGGGCCCGACAGAGCCCGACAGAGCCCGACAGAGCCCGACAGAGCCCGACAGGGCCCGACAGAGCCCGACAGGGCCCAGTAGAGCCCGACAGAGCCCGACAGGGCCCGACAGAGCCCGACAGAGCCCGACAGGGCCCAGTAGAGCCCAGTAGAACCCGACAGAGCCCAATAGACCCCGACAGAGCCCGACAGAGCCCGACAGAGCCCGACAGAGCCCGACAGGGCCCAGTAGAGCCCAGTAGAACCCGACAGAGCCCGACAGAGCCCGACAGAGCCCGACAGGGCCCGACAGGGCCCGACAGGGCCCGACAGAGCCCGACAGGGCCCGACAGAGCCCGACAGGGCCCGACAGAGCCCGACAGAGCTCGACAGGGCCCGAAAGGTCCCGACAGAGCCCGACAGAGCCCGACAGAGCCCGACAGAGCCCGACAGGGCCCGACAGGGCCCGACAGAGCCCGACAGAGCCCGACATAGCCCGACAGGGCCCAGTGGAGCCCGACAGAGCCCGACAGAGCCCGACAGAGCCCGACAAAGCCCGACAGGGCCCGACAGGGCCCGACAGATCCCGACAGGGCCCGACAGGGCCCGACAGGGCCCGACAGAGCCCGACAGGGCCCGACAGAGCCCGACAGAGCCCGACAGGGCAAAGTAGATCCCGACAGAGCCCGACAAAGCCCGACAGAGCCCGACAGGGCCCGACAGAGCCCGACAGGGCCCGACAGGGCCCGACAGGGCCCGACAGAGCCCAGTAGAGCTCGACAGAGCCCGACAGAGCCCGACAGGGCCCGACAGGGCCCGACAGAGCCCGACAGGGCCCGACAGGGCCCGACAGGGCCCAGTGGAGCCCGACAGAGCCCGACAGGGCCCGACAGAGCCCGACAGAGCCCGACAGAGCCCGACAGGGCCCAGTAGAGCCCAGTAGAACCCGACAGAGCCCAATAGAGCCCGACAGAGCCCGACAGAGCCCGACAGGGCCCGACAGAGCCCGACAGAGCCCGACAGAACCCGACAGAGCCCGACAGAGCCCAGTAGAGCCCTACAGAGCCCGACAGAGCCCGACAGAGCTCGACAGGGCCCGACAGGGCCCGACAGGGCCCGACAGAGCCCGACAGGGCCCGGCAGGGCCCAACAGGGCCCAGTAGAGCCCGACAGAGCCCGACAGAGCCCGACAGAGCTCGACAGGGCCCGACAGGGCCCGACAGAGCCCGACAGAGCCCGACAGGGCCCGACAGGGCCCGACAGAGCCCGACAGGGCCCGACAGGGCCCGACAGAGCCCGACAGAACCCGACAGGGCCCGACAGGGCCCAGTAGAGCCCGACAGAGCCCGACAGAGCCCGACAGAGCCCGACAGAGCCCGACAGAGCCCGACAGGGCCCGACAGGGCCCAACAGAGCCCGACAAAGCCCGACAGGGCCCGACAGGGCCCGACAGAGCCCGACAGAGCCCGACAGGGCCCGACAGGGCCCAGTAGAGCCCGACAGAGCCCGCCAGAGCCCGACAGAGCCCGACAGAGCCCGACAGGGCCCGACAGAGCCCGACAGAGCCCGACAGAGCCCGACAGGGCCCGACAGAGCCCGACAGGGCCCAGTAGAGCCCGACAGAGCCCGACAGGGCCCGACAGAGCCCGACAGAGCCCGACAGGGCCCGACAGGGCCCGACAGAGCCCGACAGAGCCCGACAGAGCCCGACAGGGCCCAGTAGAGTCCGACAGAGCCCGACAGAGCCCGACAGAGCCCGACAGAGCCCGACAGGGCCCGACAGAGCCCGACAGAGCCCAGTAGAGCTCGACAGAGCCCGACAGAGCCCAGTAGAGCCCGACAGAGCCCGACAGAGCTCGACAGGGCCCGACAGGGCCCGACAGAGCCCGACAGAGCCCGACAGGGCCCGACAGAGCCCGACAGAGCCCGACAGAGCCCGACAGGGCCCGACAGGGCCCGACAGGGCCCGACCGAGCCCAGTAGAGCCCGACAGAGCCCGACAGAGCCCGACAGAGCCCGACAGAGCCCGACAGGGCCCAGTAGAGCCCGACAGAACCCGACAGAGCCCGACAGAGCCCGACAGGGCCCGACAGGGCCCGACAGAGCCCGACAGAGCCCGACAGGGCCCAGTAGGGCCCGACAGAGCCCGACAGAGCCCGACAGAGCCCGACAGAGCCCGACAGAGCCCGACAGGGCCCGACAGAGGCCGACAAGGCTCGACAGAGGCCGACAGAGCTCGACAGGGCCCGACAGGGCCCGACAGAGCCCGACAGAGCCCAACAGAGCCCGACAGAGCCCAACAGGGCCCGACAGGGCCCGACAGAGACCAGTAGAGCCCGACAGAGCCCGACAGAGCCCGACAGAGCCCGACAGAGCCCGACAGAGCCCGACAGGGCCCGACAGAGCCCGACAGGGCCCAGTAGGGCCCGACAGAGCCCGACAGAGCCCGACAGAGCCCGACAGAGCCCGACAGGGCCCGACAGAGCCCAGTAGAGCCCGACAGAGCCCGACAGAGCCCGACAGGGCCCGACAGGGCCCGACAGGGCCCGACAGAGCCCGACAGGGCCCGACAGAGCTCGACAGGGCCCGACAGGGCCCGACAGAGCCCGACAGAGCCCGACAGAGCCCGACAGGGCCCGACAGAGCCCGACAGAGCCCGACAGAGCCCGACAGGTCCCGACAGGGCCCGACAGAGACCGACAGAGCCCGACAGGGCCCGACAGGACCCGACAGAGCCCGACAGAGCCCGACAGAGCCCGACAGGGCCCGACCGAGCCCGACAGAGCCCAGTAGAGCCCGACAGAGCCCGACAGAGCCCGACAGAGCCCGACAGAGCCCGACAGAGCCCGACAGGGCCCAGTAGAGCCCAGTAGAACCCGACAGAGCCCGACAGAGCCCGACAGAGCCCGACAGAGCCCGACAGGGCCCGACAGGGCCCGACAGAGCCCGACAGAGCCCGACAGAGCTCGACAGGGCCCGACAGGGCCCGACAGAGCCCGACAGAGCCCGACAGAGCCCGACAGAGCCCAGTAGAGCCCGACAGAGCCCGACAGAGCCCGACAGAGCCCGACAGGGCCCAGTAGAGCCCGACAGAACCCGACAGAGCCCGACAGAGCCCGACAGGGCCCGACAGGGCCCGACAGGGCCCGACAGAGCCCGACAGGGCCCAGTAGAGCCCGACAGAGCCCGACAGAGCCCGACAGAGCCCGACAAAGCCCGACAGGGCCCGACAGAGCACGACAGAGCCCGACAGAGCCCGACAGAGCCCGACAGGGCCCAGTAGAGCCCGACAGAGCCCGACAGAGCCCGACAGAGCCCGACAGGGCCCGACAGGGCCCGACAGGGCCCGACAGGGCCCAGTAGAGCTCGACAGAGCCCGACAGAGCCCGACAGGGCCCGACAGGGGCCAGTAGAGCTCGACAGAGCCCGACAGAGCCCGACAGGTCCCGACAGAGCCCGACAGAGCCCGACAGAGCCCGACAGAGCCCGACAGGGCCCGACAGGGCCCGACAGGGCCCGACAGAACCCGACAGAGCCCGACAGAGCCCGACAGAGCCCGACAGAGCCCGACAGGGCCCAGTAGAGCCCGACAGAGCCCGACAGAGCCCGACAGAGCCCGACAAAGCCCGACAGGGCCCGACAGGGCCCGACAGAGCCCGACAGAGCCCGACAGAGCTCGACAGGGCCCGACAGGGCCCGACAGGGCCCGACAGAGCCCGACAGGGCCCGACAGGGCCCAACAGGGCCCAGTAGAGCCCGACAGAGCCCGACAGAGCCCGATAGAGCTCGACAGGGCCCGACAGGGCCCGACAGAGCCCGACAGAGCCCGACAGGGCCCGACAGGGCCCGACAGAGCCCGACAGGGCCCGACAGGGCCCGACAGAGCCCGACAGAGCCCGACAGAGCCCGACAGAGCCCGACAGAACCCGACAGGGCCCGACAGGGCCCAGTAGAGCCCGACAGAGCCCGACAGAGCCCGACAGAGCCCGACAGAGCCCGACAGGGCCCGACAGGGCCCGACAGAGCCCAACAGAGCCCGACAAAGCCCGACAGGGCCCGACAGGGCCCGACAGAGCCCGACAGAGCCCGACAGGGCCCGACAGGGCCCAGTAGAGCCCGACAGAGCCCGCCAGAGCCCGACAGAGCCCGACAGAGCCCGACAGGGCCCGACAGAGCCCGACAGAGCCCGACAGAGCCCGACAGGGCCCGACAGAGCCCGACAGGGCCCAGTAGAGCCCGACAGAGCCCGACAGGGCCCGACAGAGCCCGACAGAGCCCGACAGGGCCCGACAGGGCCCGACAGATCCCGACAGGGCCCGACAGGGCCCGACAGGGCCCGACAGAGCCCGACAGGGCCCGACAGAGCCCGACAGAGCCCGACAGGGCAAAGTAGATCCCGACAGAGCCCGACAAAGCCCGACAGAGCCCGACAGGGCCCGACAGAGCCCGACAGGGCCCGACAGGGCCCGACAGGGCCCGACAGAGCCCAGTAGAGCTCGACAGAGCCCGACAGAGCCCGACAGGGCCCGACAGGGCCCGACAGAGCCCGACAGGGCCCGACAGGGCCCGACAGGGCCCAGTGGAGCCCGACAGAGCCCGACAGGGCCCGACAGAGCCCGACAGAGCCCGACAGAGCCCGACAGGGCCCAGTAGAGCCCAGTAGAACCCGACAGAGCCCAATAGAGCCCGACAGAGCCCGACAGAGCCCGACAGGGCCCGACAGAGCCCGACAGAGCCCGACAGAACCCGACAGAGCCCGACAGAGCCCAGTAGAGCCCTACAGAGCCCGACAGAGCCCGACAGAGCTCGACAGGGCCCGACAGGGCCCGACAGGGCCCGACAGAGCCCGACAGGGCCCGACAGGGCCCAACAGGGCCCAGTAGAGCCCGACAGAGCCCGACAGAGCCCGACAGAGCTCGACAGGGCCCGACAGGGCCCGACAGAGCCCGACAGGGCCCGACAGGGCCCGACAGGGCCCGACAGAGCCCGACAGGGCCCGACAGGGCCCGACAGAGCCCGACAGAACCCGACAGGGCCCGACAGGGCCCAGTAGAGCCCGACAGAGCCCGACAGAGCCCGACAGAGCCCGACAGAGCCCGACAGGGCCCGACAGGGCCCGACAGAGCCCAACAGAGCCCGACAAAGCCCGACAGGGCCCGACAGGGCCCGACAGAGCCCGACAGAGCCCGACAGGGCCCGACAGGGCCCAGTAGAGCCCGACAGAGCCCGCCAGAGCCCGACAGAGCCCGACAGAGCCCGACAGAGCCCGACAGGGCCCGACAGAGCCCGACAGAGCCCGACAGAGCCCGACAGAGCCCGACAGGGCCCGACAGAGCCCGACAGGGCCCAGTAGAGCCCGACAGAGCCCGACAGGGCCCGACAGAGCCCGACAGAGCCCGACAGGGCCCGACAGGGCCCGACAGAGCCCGACAGAGCCCGACAGAGCCCGACAGGGCCCGACAGGGCCCAGTAGAGTCCGACAGAGCCCGACAGAGCCCGACAGAGCCCGACAGAGCCCGACAGAGCCCAGTAGAGCCCGACAGAGCCCGACAGAGCTCGACAGGGCCCGACAGGGCCCGACAGAGCCCGACAGAGCCCGACAGGGCCCGACAGGGCCCGACAGAGCCCGACAGAGCCCGACAGGGCCCGACAGGGCCCGACAGGGCCCGACAGAGACCAGTAGAGCCCGACAGAGCCCGACAGAGCCCGACAGAGCCCGACAGGGCCCGACAGGGCCCGACCGAGCCCAGTAGAGCCCGACAGAGCCCGACAGAGCCCGACAGAGCCCGACAGAGCCCGACAGGGCCCAGTAGAGCCCAGTAGAACCCGACAGAGCCCGACAGAGCCCGACAGAGCCCGACAGGGCCCGACAGAGCCCGACAGAGCCCGACAGGGCCCAGTAGGGCCCGACAGAGCCCGACAGAGCCCGACAGAGCCCGACAGAGCCCGACAGAGCCCGACAGGGCCCGACAGAGGCCGACAAGGCCCGACAGAGGCCGACAGAGCTCGACAGGGCCCGACAGGGCCCGACAGAGCCCGACAGAGCCCAACAGAGCCCGACAGAGCCCAACAGGGCCCGACAGGGCCCGACAGAGACCAGTAGAGCCCGACAGAGCCCGACAGAGCCCGACAGAGCCCGACAGGGCCCGACAGAGCCCGACAGGGCCCAGTAGGGCCCGACAGAGCCCGACAGAGCCCGACAGAGCCCGACAGGGCCCGACAGAGCCCAGTAGAGCCCGACAGAGCCCGACAGAGCCCGACAGGGCCCGACAGGGCCCGACAGGGCCCGACAGAGCCCGACAGGGCCCGACAGAGCTCGACAGGGCCCGACAGGGCCCGACAGAGCCCGACAGAGCCCGACAGAGCCCGACAGGGCCCGACAGGGCCCGACAGAGCCCGACAGAGCCCGACAGGTCCCGACAGGGCCCGACAGAGACCGACAGAGCCCGACAGGGCCCGACAGGACCCGACAGAGCCCGACAGAGCCCGACAGAGCCCGACAGGGCCCGACAGGGCCCGACAGGGCCCGACAGAGCCCGACAGGGCCCGACAGAGCTCGACAGGGCCCGACAGGGCCCGACAGAGCCCGACAGAGCCCGACAGAGCCCGACAGGGCCCGACAGGGCCCGACAGAGCCCGACAGAGCCCGACAGGTCCCGACAGGGCCCGACAGAGACCGACAGAGCCCGACAGGGCCCGACAGGACCCGACAGAGCCCGACAGAGCCCGACAGAGCCCGACAGGGCCCGACCGAGCCCGACAGAGCCCAGTAGAGCCCGACAGAGCCCGACAGAGCCCGACAGAGCCCGACAGAGCCCGACAGGGCCCAGTAGAGCCCAGTAGAACCCGACAGAGCCCGACAGAGCCCGACAGGGCCCGACAGAGCCCGACAGGGCCCAGTAGAGCCCGACAGAGCCCGACAGAGCCCGACAGAGCCCGACAGAGCCCGACAGGGCCCAGTAGAGCCCGACAGAACCCGACAGAGCCCGACAGAGCCCGACAGGGCCCGACAGGGCCCGACAGGGCCCGACAGAGCCCGACAGGGCCCAGTAGAGCCCGACAGAGCCCGACAGAGCCCGACAGAGCCCGACAAAGCCCGACAGGGCCCGACAGAGCCCGACAGAGCCCGACAGAGCCCGACAGAGCCCGACAGGGCCCAGTAGAGCCCGACAGAGCCCGACAGAGCCCGACAGAGCCCGACAGGGCCCGACAGGGCCCGACAGGGCCCGACAGGGCCCAGTAGAGCTCGACAGAGCCCGACAGAGCCCGACAGGGCCCGACAGGGCCCAGTAGAGCTCGACAGAGCCCGACAGAGCCCGACAGGTCCCGACAGAGCCCGACAGAGCCCGACAGAGCCCGACAGAGCCCGACAGGGCCCGACAGGGCCCGACAGAACCCGACAGAGCCCGACAGAGCCCGACAGAGCCCGACAGAGCCCGACAGGGCCCAGTAGAGCCCGACAGAGCCCGACAGAGCCCGACAGAGCCCGACAAAGCCCGACAGGGCCCGACAGGGCCCGACAGAGCCCGACAGAGCCCGACAGAGCTCGACAGGGCCCGACAGGGCCCGACAGGGCCCGACAGAGCCCGACAGGGCCCGACAGGGCCCAACAGGGCCCAGTAGAGCCCGACAGAGCCCAACAGAGCCCGACAGGGCTCGACAGGGCCCGACAGGGCCCGACAGAGCCCGACAGAGCCCGACAGGGCCCGACAGGGCCCGACAGAGCCCGACAGGGCCCGACAGGGCCCGACAGAGCCCGACAGAGCCCGACAGAGCCCGACAGAACCCGACAGGGCCCGACAGGGCCCAGTAGAGCCCGACAGAGCCCGACAGAGCCCGACAGAGCCCGACAGAGCCCGACAGGGCCCGACAGGGCCCGACAGAGCCCAACAGAGCCCGACAAAGCCCGACAGGGCCCGACAGGGCCCGACAGAGCCCGACAGAGCCCGACAGGGCCCGACAGGGCCCAGTAGAGCCCGACAGAGCCCGCCAGAGCCCGACAGAGCCCGACAGAGCCCGACAGAGCCCGACAGTGCCCGACAGAGCCCGACAGAGCCCGACAGAGCCCGACAGGGCCCGACAGAGCCCGACAGGGCCCAGTAGAGCCCGACAGAGCCCGACAGGGCCCGACAGAGCCCGACAGAGCCCGACAGGGCCCGACAGGGCCCGACAGAGCCCGACAGAGCCCGACAGAGCCCGACAGGGCCCGACAGGGCCCAGTAGAGCCCGACAGAGCCCGACAGAGCCCGACAGAGCCCGACAGGGCCCGACAGAGCCCGACAGAGCCCAGTAGAGCTCGACAGAGACCGACAGAGCCCAGTAGAGCCCGACAGAGCCCGACAGAGCTCGACAGGGCCCGACAGGGCCCGACAGAGCCCGACAGAGCCCGACAGGGCCCGACAGGGCCCGACAGAGCCCGACAGAGCCCGACAGGGCCCGACAGGGCCCGACAGGGCCCGACAGAGACCAGTAGAGCCCGACAGAGCCCGACAGAGCCCGACAGAGCCCGACAGGGCCCGACAGGGCCCGACCGAGCCCAGTAGAGCCCGACAGAGCCCGACAGAGCCCGACAGAGCCCGACAGAGCCCGACAGAGCCCGACAGGGCCCAGTAGAGCCCAGTAGAACCCGACAGAGCCCGACAGAGCCCGACAGAGCCCGACAGGGCCCGACAGAGCCCGACAGAGCCCGACAGGGCCCAGTAGGGCCCGACAGAGCCCGACAGAGCCCGACAGAGCCCGACAGAGCCCGACAGGGCCCGACAGAGGCCGACAAGGCCCGACAGAGGCCGACAGAGCTCGACAGGGCCCGACAGGGCCCGACAGAGCCCGACAGAGCCCAACAGAGCCCGACAGAGCCCAACAGGGCCCGACAGGGCCCGACAGAGACCAGTAGAGCCCGACAGAGCCCGACAGAGCCCGACAGAGCCCGACAGAGCCCGACAGAGCCCGACAGGGCCCGACAGGGCCCAGTAGGGCCCGACAGAGCCCGACAGAGCCCGACAGAGCCCGACAGAGCCCGATAGGGCCCGACCGAGCCCGACAGAGCCCAGTAGAGCCCGACAGAGCCCGACAGAGCCCGACAGAGCCCGACAGAGCCCGACAGAGCCCGACAGGGCCCAGTAGAGCCCAGTAGAACCCGACAGAGCCCGACAGAGCCCGACAGGGCCCGACAGGGCCCGACAGGGCCCGACAGGGCCCGACAGAGCCCGACAGAGCCCGACAGAGCTCGACAGGGCCCGACAGGGCCCGACAGAGCCCGACAGGGCCCGACAGGGCCCGACAGAGCCCGACAGAGCCCAGTAGAGCCCGACAGAGCCCGACAGAGCCCGACAGAGCCCGACAGGGCCCAGTAGAGCCCGACAGAACCCGACAGAGCCCGACAGAGCCCGACAGGGCCCGACAGGGCCCGACAGGGCCCGACAGATCCCGACAGGGCCCAGTAGAGCCCGACAGAGCCCGACAGAGCCCGACAGAGCCCGACAAAGCCCGACAGGGCCCGACAGGGCCCGACAGAGCCCGACAGAGCCCGACAGAGCCCGACAGAGCCCGACAGGGCCCAGTAGAGCCCGACAGAGCCCGACAGAGCCCGACAGAGCCCGACAGGGCCCGACAGGGCCCGACAGGGCCCGACAGGGCCCAGTAGAGCTCGACAGAGCCCGACAGAGCCCGACAGGGCCCGACAGGGCCCAGTAGAGCTCGACAGAGCCCGACAGAGCCCGACAGGTCCCGACAGAGCCCGACAGAGCCCGACAGAGCCCGACAGAGCCCGACAGGGCCCGACAGAACCCGACAGAGCCCGACAGAGCCCGACAGAGCCCGACAGAGCCCGACAGGGCCCAGTAGAGCCCGACAGAGCCCGACAGAGCCCGACAGAGCCCGACAGGGCCCGACAGGGCCCGACAGGGCCCGACAGGGCCCGACAGAGCCCGACAGAGCCCGACAGGGCCCAGTAGATCCCGACAGAGCCCAACAGAGCCCGACAGAGCCCGACAGGGCCCGACAGAGCCCGACAGGGCCCGACAGGGCCCGACAGAGCCCAGTAGAGCTCGACAGAGCCCGACAGAGCCCGACAGGGCCCGACAGGGCCCGACAGAGCCCGATAGGGCCCGACAGGGCCCGACAGGGCCCAGTGGAGCCCGACAGAGCCCGACAGGGCCCGACAGAGCCCGACAGAGCCCGACAGAGCCCGACAGGGCCCAGTAGAGCCCAGTAGAACCCGACAGAGCCCAATAGAGCCCGACAGAGCCCGACAGAGCCCGACAGGGCCCGACAGAGCCCGACAGAGCCCGACAGAACCCGACAGAGCCCGACAGAGCCCAGTAGAGCCCGACAGAGCCCGACAGAGCCCGACAGAGCTCGACAGGGCCCGACAGGGCCCGACAGGGCCCAGTAGAGCCCGACAGAGCCCGACAGAGCCCGACAGAGCTCGACAGGGCCCGACAGGGCCCGACAGGTCCCGACAGAGCCCGACAGGGCCCGAAAGAGCCCGACAGGGCCCGACAGGGCCCGACAGGGCCCGACAGAACCCGACAGGGCCCGACAGGGCCCAGTAGAGCCCGACAGAGCCCGACAGGGCCCAGTAGAGCCCGACAGAGCCCGACAGAGCCCGACAGAGACCGACAAAGCCCGACAGGGCCCGACAGGGCCCGACAGAGCCCGACAGAGCCCGACAGGTCCCGACAGGGCCCGACAGAGACCGACAGAGCCCGACAGGGCCCGACAGGACCCGACAGAGCCCGACAGAGCCCGACAGAGCCCGACAGGGCCCGACCGAGCCCGACAGAGCCCAGTAGAGCCCGACAGAGCCCGACAGAGCCCGACAGAGCCCGACAGAGCCCGACAGGGCCCAGTAGAGCCCAGTAGAACCCGACAGAGCCCGACAGAGCCCGACAGGGCCCGACAGAGCCCGACAGGGCCCAGTAGAGCCCGACAGAGCCCGACAGAGCCCGACAGAGCCCGACAGAGCCCGACAGGGCCCAGTAGAGCCCGACAGAACCCGACAGAGCCCGACAGAGCCCGACAGGGCCCGACAGGGCCCGACAGGGCCCGACAGAGCCCGACAGGGCCCAGTAGAGCCCGACAGAGCCCGACAGAGCCCGACAGAGCCCGACAAAGCCCGACAGGGCCCGACAGAGCCCGACAGAGCCCGACAGAGCCCGACAGAGCCCGACAGGGCCCAGTAGAGCCCGACAGAGCCCGACAGAGCCCGACAGAGCCCGACAGGGCCCGACAGGGCCCGACAGGGCCCGACAGGGCCCAGTAGAGCTCGACAGAGCCCGACAGAGCCCGACAGGGCCCGACAGGGCCCAGTAGAGCTCGACAGAGCCCGACAGAGCCCGACAGGTCCCGACAGAGCCCGACAGAGCCCGACAGAGCCCGACAGAGCCCGACAGGGCCCGACAGAACCCGACAGAGCCCGACAGAGCCCGACAGAGCCCGACAGAGCCCGACAAAGCCCGACAGGGCCCGACAGGGCCCGACAGAGCCCGACAGAGCCCGACAGAGCCCGACAGAGCCCGACAGGGCCCAGTAGAGCCCGACAGAGCCCGACAGAGCCCGACAGAGCCCGACAGGGCCCGACAGGGCCCGACAGGGCCCGACAGGGCCCAGTAGAGCTCGACAGAGCCCGACAGAGCCCGACAGGGCCCGACAGGGCCCAGTAGAGCTCGACAGAGCCCGACAGAGCCCGACAGGTCCCGACAGAGCCCGACAGAGCCCGACAGAGCCCGACAGAGCCCGACAGGGCCCGACAGAACCCGACAGAGCCCGACAGAGCCCGACAGAGCCCGACAGAGCCCGACAGGGCCCAGTAGAGCCCGACAGAGCCCGACAGAGCCCGACAGAGCCCGACAGGGCCCGACAGGGCCCGACAGGGCCCGACAGGGCCCGACAGAGCCCGACAGAGCCCGACAGGGCCCAGTAGATCCCGACAGAGCCCAACAGAGCCCGACAGAGCCCGACAGGGCCCGACAGAGCCCGACAGGGCCCGACAGGGCCCGACAGAGCCCAGTAGAGCTCGACAGAGCCCGACAGAGCCCGACAGGGCCCGACAGGGCCCGACAGAGCCCGATAGGGCCCGACAGGGCCCGACAGGGCCCAGTGGAGCCCGACAGAGCCCGACAGGGCCCGACAGAGCCCGACAGAGCCCGACAGAGCCCGACAGGGCCCAGTAGAGCCCAGTAGAACCCGACAGAGCCCAATAGAGCCCGACAGAGCCCGACAGAGCCCGACAGGGCCCGACAGAGCCCGACAGAGCCCGACAGAACCCGACAGAGCCCGACAGAGCCCAGTAGAGCCCGACAGAGCCCGACAGAGCCCGACAGAGCTCGACAGGGCCCGACAGGGCCCGACAGGGCCCAGTAGAGCCCGACAGAGCCCGACAGAGCCCGACAGAGCTCGACAGGGCCCGACAGGGCCCGACAGGTCCCGACAGAGCCCGACAGGGCCCGAAAGAGCCCGACAGGGCCCGACAGGGCCCGACAGGGCCCGACAGAACCCGACAGGGCCCGACAGGGCCCAGTAGAGCCCGACAGAGCCCGACAGGGCCCAGTAGAGCCCGACAGAGCCCGACAGAGCCCGACAGAGACCGACAAAGCCCGACAGGGCCCGACAGGGCCCGACAGAGCCCGACAGAGCCCGACAGGTCCCGACAGGGCCCGACAGAGACCGACAGAGCCCGACAGGGCCCGACAGGACCCGACAGAGCCCGACAGAGCCCGACAGAGCCCGACAGGGCCCGACCGAGCCCGACAGAGCCCAGTAGAGCCCGACAGAGCCCGACAGAGCCCGACAGAGCCCGACAGAGCCCGACAGGGCCCAGTAGAGCCCAGTAGAACCCGACAGAGCCCGACAGAGCCCGACAGGGCCCGACAGAGCCCGACAGGGCCCAGTAGAGCCCGACAGAGCCCGACAGAGCCCGACAGAGCCCGACAGAGCCCGACAGGGCCCAGTAGAGCCCGACAGAACCCGACAGAGCCCGACAGAGCCCGACAGGGCCCGACAGGGCCCGACAGGGCCCGACAGAGCCCGACAGGGCCCAGTAGAGCCCGACAGAGCCCGACAGAGCCCGACAGAGCCCGACAAAGCCCGACAGGGCCCGACAGAGCCCGACAGAGCCCGACAGAGCCCGACAGAGCCCGACAGGGCCCAGTAGAGCCCGACAGAGCCCGACAGAGCCCGACAGAGCCCGACAGGGCCCGACAGGGCCCGACAGGGCCCGACAGGGCCCAGTAGAGCTCGACAGAGCCCGACAGAGCCCGACAGGGCCCGACAGGGCCCAGTAGAGCTCGACAGAGCCCGACAGAGCCCGACAGGTCCCGACAGAGCCCGACAGAGCCCGACAGAGCCCGACAGAGCCCGACAGGGCCCGACAGGGCCCGACAGAACCCGACAGAGCCCGACAGAGCCCGACAGAGCCCGACAGAGCCCGACAGGGCCCAGTAGAGCCCGACAGAGCCCGACAGAGCCCGACAGAGCCCGACAAAGCCCGACAGGGCCCGACAGGGCCCGACAGAGCCCGACAGAGCCCGACAGAGCTCGACAGGGCCCGACAGGGCCCGACAGGGCCCGACAGAGCCCGACAGGGCCCGACAGGGCCCAACAGGGCCCAGTAGAGCCCGACAGAGCCCAACAGAGCCCGACAGAGCTCGACAGGGCCCGACAGGGCCCGACAGAGCCCGACAGAGCCCGACAGGGCCCGACAGGGCCCGACAGAGCCCGACAGGGCCCGACAGGGCCCGACAGAGCCCGACAGAGCCCGACAGAGCCCGACAGAACCCGACAGGGCCCGACAGGGCCCAGTAGAGCCCGACAGAGCCCGACAGAGCCCGACAGAGCCCGACAGAGCCCGACAGGGCCCGACAGGGCCCGACAGAGCCCAACAGAGCCCGACAAAGCCCGACAGGGCCCGACAGGGCCCGACAGAGCCCGACAGAGCCCGACAGGGCCCGACAGGGCCCAGTAGAGCCCGACAGAGCCCGCCAGAGCCCGACAGAGCCCGACAGAGCCCGACAGAGCCCGACAGTGCCCGACAGAGCCCGACAGAGCCCGACAGAGCCCGACAGGGCCCGACAGAGCCCGACAGGGCCCAGTAGAGCCCGACAGAGCCCGACAGAGCCCGACAGAGCCCGACAGAGCCCGACAGGGCCCGACAGGGCCCGACAGAGCCCGACAGAGCCCGACAGAGCCCGACAGGGCCCGACAGGGCCCAGTAGAGCCCGACAGAGCCCGACAGAGCCCGACAGAGCCCGACAGGGCCCGACAGAGCCCGACAGAGCCCAGTAGAGCTCGACAGAGCCCGACAGAGCCCAGTAGAGCCCGACAGAGCCCGACAGAGCTCGACAGGGCCCGACAGGGCCCGACAGAGCCCGACAGAGCCCGACAGGGCCCGACAGGGCCCGACAGAGCCCGACAGAGCCCGACAGGGCCCGACAGGGCCCGACAGGGCCCGACAGAGACCAGTAGAGCCCGACAGAGCCCGACAGAGCCCGACAGAGCCCGACAGGGCCCGACAGGGCCCGACCGAGCCCAGTAGAGCCCGACAGAGCCCGACAGAGCCCGACAGAGCCCGACAGGGCCCAGTAGAGCCCAGTAGAACCCGACAGAGCCCGACAGAGCCCGACAGAGCCCGACAGGGCCCGACAGAGCCCGACAGAGCCCGACAGGGCCCAGTAGGGCCCGACAGAGCCCGACAGAGCCCGACAGAGCCCGACAGAGCCCGACAGGGCCCGACAGAGGCCGACAAGGCCCGACAGAGGCCGACAGAGCTCGACAGGGCCCGACAGGGCCCGACAGAGCCCGACAGAGCCCAACAGAGCCCGACAGAGCCCAACAGGGCCCGACAGGGCCCGACAGAGACCAGTAGAGCCCGACAGAGCCCGACAGAGCCCGACAGAGCCCGACAGAGCCCGACAGAGCCCGACAGGGCCCGACAGGGCCCAGTAGGGCCCGACAGAGCCCGACAGAGCCCGACAGAGCCCGACAGAGCCCGATAGGGCCCGACCGAGCCCGACAGAGCCCAGTAGAGCCCGACAGAGCCCGACAGAGCCCGACAGAGCCCGACAGAGCCCGACAGAGCCCGACAGGGCCCAGTAGAGCCCAGTAGAACCCGACAGAGCCCGACAGAGCCCGACAGGGCCCGACAGGGCCCGACAGGGCCCGACAGGGCCCGACAGAGCCCGACAGAGCCCGACAGAGCTCGACAGGGCCCGACAGGGCCCGACAGAGCCCGACAGGGCCCGACAGGGCCCGACAGAGCCCGACAGAGCCCAGTAGAGCCCGACAGAGCCCGACAGAGCCCGACAGAGCCCGACAGGGCCCAGTAGAGCCCGACAGAACCCGACAGAGCCCGACAGAGCCCGACAGGGCCCGACAGGGCCCGACAGGGCCCGACAGAGCCCGACAGGGCCCAGTAGAGCCCGACAGAGCCCGACAGAGCCCGACAGAGCCCGACAAAGCCCGACAGGGCCCGACAGGGCCCGACAGAGCCCGACAGAGCCCGACAGAGCCCGACAGAGCCCGACAGGGCCCAGTAGAGCCCGACAGAGCCCGACAGAGCCCGACAGAGCCCGACAGGGCCCGACAGGGCCCGACAGGGCCCGACAGGGCCCAGTAGAGCTCGACAGAGCCCGACAGAGCCCGACAGGGCCCGACAGGGCCCAGTAGAGCTCGACAGAGCCCGACAGAGCCCGACAGGTCCCGACAGAGCCCGACAGAGCCCGACAGAGCCCGACAGAGCCCGACAGGGCCCGACAGAACCCGACAGAGCCCGACAGAGCCCGACAGAGCCCGACAGAGCCCGACAGGGCCCAGTAGAGCCCGACAGAGCCCGACAGAGCCCGACAGAGCCCGACAGGGCCCGACAGGGCCCGACAGGGCCCGACAGGGCCCGACAGGGCCCGACAGAGCCCGACAGAGCCCGACAGGGCCCAGTAGATCCCGACAGAGCCCAACAGAGCCCGACAGAGCCCGACAGGGCCCGACAGAGCCCGACAGGGCCCGACAGGGCCCGACAGGGCCCGACAGAGCCCAGTAGAGCTCGACAGAGCCCGACAGAGCCCGACAGGGCCCGACAGGGCCCGACAGAGCCCGATAGGGCCCGACAGGGCCCGACAGGGCCCAGTGGAGCCCGACAGAGCCCGACAGGGCCCGACAGAGCCCGACAGAGCCCGACAGAGCCCGACAGGGCCCAGTAGAGCCCAGTAGAACCCGACAGAGCCCAATAGAGCCCGACAGAGCCCGACAGAGCCCGACAGGGCCCGACAGAGCCCGACAGAGCCCGACAGAACCCGACAGAGCCCGACAGAGCCCAGTAGAGCCCGACAGAGCCCGACAGAGCCCGACAGAGCTCGACAGGGCCCGACAGGGCCCGACAGGGCCCAGTAGAGCCCGACAGAGCCCGACAGAGCCCGACAGAGCTCGACAGGGCCCGACAGGGCCCGACAGGTCCCGACAGAGCCCGACAGGGCCCGAAAGAGCCCGACAGGGCCCGACAGGGCCCGACAGGGCCCGACAGAACCCGACAGGGCCCGACAGGGCCCAGTAGAGCCCGACAGAGCCCGACAGGGCCCAGTAGAGCCCGACAGAGCCCGACAGAGCCCGACAGAGCCCGACAAAGCCCGACAGGGCCCGACAGGGCCCGACAGAGCCCGACAGAGCCCGACAGAGCTCGACAGGGCCCGACAGGGCCCGACAGGGCCCGACAGAGCCCGACAGGGCCCGACAGGGCCCAACAGGGCCCAGTAGAGCCCGACAGAGCCCAACAGAGCCCGACAGAGCTCGACAGGGCCCGACAGGGCCCGACAGAGCCCGACAGAGCCCGACAGGGCCCGACAGGGCCCGACAGAGCCCGACAGGGCCCGACAGGGCCCGACAGAGCCCGACAGAGCCCGACAGAGCCCGACAGAACCCGACAGGGCCCGACAGGGCCCAGTAGAGCCCGACAGAGCCCGACAGAGCCCGACAGATCCCGACAGAGCCCGACAGGGCCCGACAGGGCCCGACAGAGCCCAACAGAGCCCGACAAAGCCCGACAGGGCCCGACAGGGCCCGACAGAGCCCGACAGAGCCCGACAGGGCCCGACAGGGCCCAGTAGAGCCCGACAGAGCCCGCCAGAGCCCGACAGAGCCCGACAGAGCCCGACAGAGCCCGACAGTGCCCGACAGAGCCCGACAGAGCCCGACAGAGCCCGACAGGGCCCGACAGAGCCCGACAGGGCCCAGTAGAGCCCGGCAGAGCCCGACAGGGCCCGACAGAGCCCGACAGAGCCCGACAGGGCCCGACAGGGCCCGACAGAGCCCGACAGAGCCCGACAGAGCCCGACAGGGCCCGACAGGGCCCAGTAGAGCCCGACAGAGCCCGACAGAGCCCGACAGAGCCCGACAGGGCCCGACAGAGCCCGACAGAGCCCAGTAGAGCTCGACAGAGCCCGACAGAGCCCAGTAGAGCCCGACAGAGCCCGACAGAGCTCGACAGGGCCCGACAGGGCCCGACAGAGCCCGACAGAGCCCGACAGGGCCCGACAGGGCCCGACAGAGCCCGACAGAGCCCGACAGGGCCCGACAGGGCCCGACAGGGCCCGACAGAGACCAGTAGAGCCCGACAGAGCCCGACAGAGCCCGACAGAGCCCGACAGGGCCCGACAGGGCCCGACCGAGCCCAGTAGAGCCCGACAGAGCCCGACAGAGCCCGACAGAGCCCGACAGGGCCCAGTAGAGCCCAGTAGAACCCGACAGAGCCCGACAGAGCCCGACAGAGCCCGACAGGGCCCGACAGAGCCCGACAGAGCCCGACAGGGCCCAGTAGGGCCCGACAGAGCCCGACAGAGCCCGACAGAGCCCGACAGAGCCCGACAGGGCCCGACAGAGGCCGACAAGGCCCGACAGAGGCCGACAGAGCTCGACAGGGCCCGACAGGGCCCGACAGAGCCCGACAGAGCCCAACAGAGCCCGACAGAGCCCAACAGGGCCCGACAGGGCCCGACAGAGACCAGTAGAGCCCGACAGAGCCCGACAGAGCCCGACAGAGCCCGACAGAGCCCGACAGAGCCCGACAGGGCCCGACAGGGCCCAGTAGGGCCCGACAGAGCCCGACAGAGCCCGACAGAGCCCGACAGAGCCCGATAGGGCCCGACCGAGCCCGACAGAGCCCAGTAGAGCCCGACAGAGCCCGACAGAGCCCGACAGAGCCCGACAGAGCCCGACAGAGCCCGACAGGGCCCAGTAGAGCCCAGTAGAACCCGACAGAGCCCGACAGAGCCCGACAGGGCCCGACAGGGCCCGACAGGGCCCGACAGGGCCCGACAGAGCCCGACAGAGCCCGACAGAGCTCGACAGGGCCCGACAGGGCCCGACAGAGCCCGACAGGGCCCGACAGGGCCCGACAGAGCCCGACAGAGCCCAGTAGAGCCCGACAGAGCCCGACAGAGCCCGACAGAGCCCGACAGGGCCCAGTAGAGCCCGACAGAACCCGACAGAGCCCGACAGAGCCCGACAGGGCCCGACAGGGCCCGACAGGGCCCGACAGAGCCCGACAGGGCCCAGTAGAGCCCGACAGAGCCCGACAGAGCCCGACAGAGCCCGACAAAGCCCGACAGGGCCCGACAGAGCCCGACAGAGCCCGACAGAGCCCGACAGAGCCCGACAGGGCCCAGTAGAGCCCGACAGAGCCCGACAGAGCCCGACAGAGCCCGACAGGGCCCGACAGGGCCCGACAGGGCCCGACAGGGCCCAGTAGAGCTCGACAGAGCCCGACAGAGCCCGACAGGGCCCGACAGGGCCCAGTAGAGCTCGACAGAGCCCGACAGAGCCCGACAGGTCCCGACAGAGCCCGACAGAGCCCGACAGAGCCCGACAGAGCCCGACAGGGCCCGACAGAACCCGACAGAGCCCGACAGAGCCCGACAGAGCCCGACAGAGCCCGACAGGGCCCAGTAGAGCCCGACAGAGCCCGACAGAGCCCGACAGAGCCCGACAGGGCCCGGCAGGGCCCGACAGGGCCCGACAGGGCCCGACAGGGCCCGACAGAGCCCGACAGAGCCCGACAGGGCCCAGTAGATCCCGACAGAGCCCAACAGAGCCCGACAGAGCCCGACAGGGCCCGACAGAGCCCGACAGGGCCCGACAGGGCCCGACAGGGCCCGACAGAGCCCAGTAGAGCTCGACAGAGCCCGACAGAGCCCGACAGGGCCCGACAGGGCCCGACAGAGCCCGATAGGGCCCGACAGGGCCCGACAGGGCCCAGTGGAGCCCGACAGAGCCCGACAGGGCCCGACAGAGCCCGACAGAGCCCGACAGAGCCCGACAGGGCCCAGTAGAGCCCAGTAGAACCCGACAGAGCCCAATAGAGCCCGACAGAGCCCGACAGAGCCCGACAGGGCCCGACAGAGCCCGACAGAGCCCGACAGAACCCGACAGAGCCCGACAGAGCCCAGTAGAGCCCGACAGAGCCCGACAGAGCCCGACAGAGCTCGACAGGGCCCGACAGGGCCCGACAGGGCCCAGTAGAGCCCGACAGAGCCCGACAGAGCCCGACAGAGCTCGACAGGGCCCGACAGGGCCCGACAGGTCCCGACAGAGCCCGACAGGGCCCGAAAGAGCCCGACAGGGCCCGACAGGGCCCGACAGGGCCCGACAGAACCCGACAGGGCCCGACAGGGCCCAGTAGAGCCCGACAGAGCCCGACAGAGCCCGACAGAGCCCGACAGAGCCCGACAGGGCCCGACAGGGCCCGACAGGGCCCGACAGAGCCCGACAAAGCCCGACAGGGCCCGACAGGGCCCGACAGAGCCCGACAGAGCCCGACAGGGCCCAGTAGAGCCCGACAGAGCCCGCCAGAGCCCGACAGAGCCCGACAGAGCCCGACAGGGCCCGACAGAGCCCGACAGAGCCCGACAGAGCCCGACAGAGCCCGACAGGGCCCGACAGAGCCCGACAGGGCCCAGTAGAGCCCGACAGAGCCCGACAGGGCCCGACAGAGCCTGACAGAGCCCGACAGGGCCCGACAGGGCCCGACAGAGCCCGACAGAGCCCGACAGAGACCGACAGGGCCCGACAGGGCCCAGTAGAGCCCGACAGAGCCCGACAGAGCCCGACAGGGCCCGACAGGGCCCGACAGAGCCCAGTAGAGCTCGACAGAGCCCGACAGAGCCCAGTAGAGCCCGACAGAGCCCGACAGAGCCCGACAGAGCCCAGTAGAGCCCGACAGAGCCCGACAGGGCCCGACAGAGCCCGACAAGGCCTGACAGAGCCCGACAGAGCTCGACAGGGCCCGACAGGGCCCGACAGAGCCCGACAGAGCCCAACAGAGCCCGACAGAGCCCAACAGGGTCCGACAGGGCCCGACAGAGCCCGACAGAGCCCGACAGAGCCCGACAGAGCCCGACAGAGCCCGACAGGGCCCGACAGAGCCCGACAGGGCCCAGTAGAGCCCGACAGAGCCCGACAGAGCCCGACAGAGCCCGACAGGGCCCGACAGGGCCCGACCGAGCCCGACAGAGCCCAGTAGAGCCCGACAGAGCCCGACAGAGCCCGACAGAGCCCGACAGGGCCCGACAGGGCCCGACAGAGCCCGACAGGGCCCGACAGGGCCCGACAGAGCCCGACAGAGCTCGACAGGGCCCGACAGGGCCCGACAGAGCCCGACAGAGCCCGACAGGGCCCGACAGGGCCCGACAGAGCCCGACAGAGCCCGACAGGGCCCGACAGGGCCCGACAGAGACCGACAGAGCCCGACAGGGCCCGACAGGGCCCGACAGAGCCCGACAGAGTCCAACAGAGCCCGACAGAGCCCGACAGAGCCCGACAGAGCCCGACAGGGCCCGACAGGGCCCGACCGAGCCCGACAGAGCCCAGTAGAGCCCGACAGAGCCCGACAGAGCCCGACAGAGCCCGACAGAGCCCGACAGGGCCCAGTAGAGCCCAGTAGAACCCGACAGAGCCCGACAGAGCCCGACAGAGCCCGACAGAGCCCGACAGAGCCCGACAGGGCCCGACAGAGCCCGACAGGGCCCGACAGAGCCCGACAGAGCTCGACAGGGCCCGACAGGGCCCGACAGGGCCCGACAGAGCCCGACAGGGCCCGACAGGGCCCGACAGGGCCCGACAGAGCCCGACAGAGCCCAGTAGAGCCCGACAGAGCCCGACAGAGCCCGACAGAGCCCGACAGGGCCCAGTAGAGCCCGACAGAACCCGACAGAGCCCGACAGAGCCCGACAGGGCCCGACAGGGCCCGACAGGGCCCGACAGAGCCCGACAGAGCCGGACAGGGCCCAGTAGAGCCCGACAGAGCACGACAGAGCCCGACAGAGCCCGACAGAGCCCGACAGAGCCCGACAGGGCCCAGTAGAGCCCGACAGAACCCGACAGAGCCCGACAGAGCCCGACAAAGCCCGACAGGGCCCGACAGGGCCCGACAGGGCCCGACAGAGCCCGACAGAGCCCGACAGAGCCCGACAGAGCCCGACAGAGCCCGACAGGGCCCGACAGAGCCCGACAGAGCCCGACAGGGCCCAGTAGAGCCCGACAGAGCCCGACAGAGCCCGACAGAGCCCGACAGGGCCCGACAGAGCCCGACAGGGCCCGACAGGGCCCAGTAGAGCTCGACAGAGCCCGACAGAGCCCGACAGGGCCCGACAGGGCCCGACAGAGCCCGACAGGGCCCGACAGAGCCCGACAGGGCCCAGTAGAGCCCGACAGAGCCCGACAGGGCCCGACAGAGCCCGACAGAGCCCGACAGGGCCCGACAGGGCCCAGAAGAGCCCAGTAGAACCCGACAGAGCCCAATAGAGCCCGACAGAGCCCGACAGAGCCCGACAGAGCCCGACAGAGCCCGACAGGGCCCAGTAGAGCCCAGTAGAACCCGACAGAGCCCGACAGAGCCCGACAGAGCCCGACAGGGCCCGACAGAGCCCGACAGGGCCCGACAGAGCCCGACAGAGCCCGACAGGGCCCAGTAGATCCCGACAGAGCCCAACAGAGCCCGACAGAGCCCGACAGGGCCCGACAGAGCCCGACAGGGCCCGACAGGGCCCGACAGGGCCCGACAGAGCCCAGTAGAGCTCGACAGAGCCCGACAGAGCCCGACAGGGCCCGACAGGGCCCGACAGAGCCCGACAGGGCCCGACAGGGCCCGACAGGGCCCAGTGGAGCCCGACAGAGCCCGACAGGGCCCGACAGAGCCCGACAGAGCCCGACAGAGCCCGACAGAGCCCGACAGGGCCCAGTAGAGCCCAGTAGAACCCGACAGAGCCCAATAGAGCCCGACAGAGCCCGACAGAGCCCGACAGGGCCCGACAGAGCCCGACAGAGCCCGACAGAACCCGACAGAGCCCGACAGAGCCCAGTAGAGCCCGATAGAGCCCGACAGAGCCCGACAGAGCTCGACAGGGCCCGACAGGGCCCGACAGGGCCCAGTAGAGCCCGACAGAGCCCGACAGAGCCCGACAGAGCTCGACAGGGCCCGACAGGGCCCGACAGAGCCCGACAGGGCCCGACAGGGCCCGACAGAGCCCGACAGAGCCCGACAGGGCCCGACAGGGCCCGACAGAGCCCGACAGAGCCCGACAGAACCCGACAGGGCCCGACAGGGCCCAGTAGAGCCCGACAGAGCCCGACAGAGCCCGACAGAGCCCGACAGGGCCCGACAGGGCCCGACAGGGCCCGACAGAGCCCGACAGAGCCCGACAGGGCCCGACAGGGCCCGACAGAGCCCGACAGAGCCCGACAGGGCCCAGTAGAGCCCGACAGAGCCCGCCAGAGCCCGACAGAGCCCGAAAGAGCCCGACAGGGCCCGACAGAGCCCGACAGGGCCCGACAGAGCCCGACAGGGCCCAGTAGAGCCCGACAGAGCCCGACAGGGCCCGACAGAGCCCGACAGAGCCCGACAGGGCCCGCCAGGGCCCGACAGAGCCCGACAGAGCCCGACAGAGCCCGACAAAGCTCGACAGGGCCCGACAGGGCCCGACAGAGCCCGACAGAGCCCGACAGAGCCCGACAGGGCCCGACAGAGCCCGACAGAGCCCGACAGAGCCCAGTAGAGCTCGACAGAGCCCGACAGAGCCCAGTAGAGCCCGACAGAGCCCGACAGAGCTCGACAGGGCCCGACAGGGCCCGACAGAGCCCGACAGAGCCCGACAGGGCCCGACAGGGCCCGACAGAGCCCGACAGGGCCCGACAGGGCCTGACAGAGACCAGTAGAGCCCGACAGAGCCCGACAGAGCCCGACAGAGCCCGACAGGGCCCGACCGAGCCCGACAGAGCCCAGTAGAGCCCGACAGAGCCCGACAGAGCCCGACAGAGCCCGACAGGGCCCAGTAGAGCCCAGTAGAACCCGACAGATCCCGACAGAGCCCGACAGAGCCCGACAGGGCCCGACAGGGCCCGACAGAGCCCGACAGAGCCCAACAGGGCCCGACAGAGGCCGACAAGGCCCGACAGAGCCCGACAGAGCTCGACAGGGCCCGACAGGGCCCGACAGAGCCCGACAGAGCCCAACAGAGCCCAACAGAGCCCGACAGAGCCCAACAGGGCCCGACAGGGCCCGACAGAGACCAGTAGAGCCCGACAGAGCCCGACAGAGCCCGACAGAGCCCGACAGAGCCCGACAGGGCCCGACAGAGCCCGACAGGGCCCAGTAGAGCCCGACAGAGCCCGACAGAGACCGACAGAGCCCGACAGAGCCCGACCGAGCCCGACAGAGCCCAGTAGAGCCCGACAGAGCCCGACCGAGCCCGACAGAGCCCGACAGGGCCCGACAGGGCCCGACAGAGCCCGACAGGGCCCGACAGGGCCCGACAGAGCCCGACAGGGCCCGACAGAGCCCGACAGAGCTCGACAGGGCCCGACAGGGCCCGACAGAGCCCGACAGAGCCCGACAGAGCCCGACAGGGCCCGACAGAGCCCGACAGAGCCCGACAGAACCCGACAGAGCCCAGTAGAGCCCAGTAGAGCTCGACAGAGCCCGACAGAGCCCGACAGAGCCCGACAGGGCCCAGTAGAACCCGACAGAACCCGACAGAGCCCGACAGAGCCCGACAGGGCCCGACAGAGCCCGACAGAGCCCGACAGGGCCCGACAGAGCCCGACAGGGCCCGACAGGGCCCAGTAGAGCTCGACAGAGCCCGACAGAGCCCGACAGGGCCCGACAGGGCCCGACAGAGCCCGACAGGGCCCGACAGGGCCCAGTAGAGCCCGACAGAGCCCGACAGGGCCCGACAGAGCCCGACAGAGCCCGACAGAGCCCGACAGGGCCCAGAAGAGCCCAGTAGAACCCGACAGAGCCCAATAGAGCCCGACAGAGCCCGACAGAGCCCGACAGAGCCCGACAGGGCCCAGTAGAGCCCAGTAGAACCCGACAGAGCCCGACAGAGCCCGACAGAGCCCGACAGAGCCCGACAGGGCCCGACAGGGCCCGACAGGGCCCGACAGAGCCCGACAGGGCCCGACAGGGCCCGACAGAACCCGACAGAGCCCGACAGAGCCCAGTAGAGCCCGACAGAGCCCGACAGAGCCCGAGAGAGCCCGACAGAGCCCGACAGAGCCCGACAGGGCCCAGTAGAGCCCGACAGAGCCCGACAGAGCCCGACAGGGCCCGACAGAGCCCGACAGAGCCCGACAGGGCCCGACAGGGCCCGACAGAGCCGAACAGGGCCCAGTAGAGCCCGACAGAGCCCGACAGAGCCCGACAGAGCCCGACAAAGCCCGACAGGGCCCGACAGGGCCCGACAGAGCCCGACAGGGCCCGACAGAGCCCGACAGAGCCCGACAGAGCCCGACAGGGCCCGACAGAGCCCAACAGAGCCCGACAGGGCCCAGAAGATCCCGACAGAGCCCAACAGAGCCCGACAGAGCCCGACAGAACCCGACAGGGCCCGACAGAGCCCGACAGGGCCCGACAGAGCCCGACAGAGCCCAGTAGAGCTCGACAGAGCCCGACAGAGCCCGACAGGGCCCGACAGGGCCCGACAGAGCCCGACAGGGCCCGACAGGGCCCGACAGGGCCCAGTAGATCCCGACAGAGCCCGACAGGGCCCGACAGAGCCCGACAGAGCCCGACAGAGCCCGACAGAGCCCGACAGGGCCCAGTAGAGCCCAGTAGAACCCGACAGAGCCCAATAGAGCCCGACAGAGCCCGACAGAGCCCGACAGAGCCCGACAGGGCCCGACAGGGCCCGACAGAGCCCAACAGAGCCCGACAGGGCCCGACAGGGCCCGACAGAGCCCGACAGGGCCCGACAGAACCCGACAGAGCCCGACAGAGCCCAGTAGAGCCCGACAGAGCCCGACAGAGCCCGACAGAGCTCGACAGAGCCCGAGAGGGCCCGACAGGGCCCGACAGAGCCCGACAGAGCCCAGTAGAGCGCGACAGAGCCCGACAGAGCCCGACAGAGCCCGACAGGGCCCGACAGGGCCCGACAGGGCCCGACAGAGTCCGACAGAGCCCGACAGAGCCCGACAGAGCCCGACAGGGCCCGACAGGGCCCAGTAGAGCCCGACAGAGCCCGCCAGAGCCCGCCAGAGCCCGACAGAGCCCGACAGGGCCCGACAGAGCCCGACAGAGCCCAGTAGAGCTCGACAGAGCCCGACAGAGCCCGACAGGGCCCGACAGGGCCCGACAGAGCCCGACAGGGCCCAGTAGAGCCCGACAGAGCCCGACAGGGCCCGACAGGGCCCGACAGAGCCCGACAGAGCCCGACAGAGCCCGACAGGGCCCGACAGAGCCCGACAGGGCCCAGTAGAGCCCGACAGAGCCCGACAGGGCCCGACAGAGCCCGACAGAGCCCGACAGAGCCCGACAGAGCCCGACAGAGCCCGACAGGGCCCAGTAGAGCCCGACAGAGGCCGACAGAGCCCGACAGGGCCCGACAGGGCCCAACAGAGCCCGACAGGGCCCGACAGGGCCCGACAGAGACCAGTAGAGCCCGACAGAGCCCGACAGAGCCCGACAGAGCCCGACAGGGCCCGACAGAGCCCGACAGAGCCCGACAGGGCCCGACAGAGCCCGACAGAGCCCGACAGAGCTCGACAGAGCCCGACAAAGCTCGACAGGGCCCGACAGGGCCCGACAGAGCCCGACAGAGCCCGACAGGGCCCGACAGGGCCCGACAGAACCCGACAGAGCCCGACAGAGCCCAGTAGAGCCCGACAGAGCCCGACAGAGCCCAACAGAGCCCGACAGGGCCCGACAGAGCCCGACAAAGCCCGACAGAGCCCGACAAAGCCCGACAGGGCCCGACAGGGCCCGACAGGGCCCAACAGAGCCCGACATAGCCCGACAGAGCCCGACAGGGCCCGACAGGGCCCAGTAGAGCCCGACAGAGCCCGCCAGAGCCCGCCAGAGCCCAACAGAGCCCGACAGGGCCCGACAGAGCCCGACAGAGCCCAGTAGAGCTCGACAGAGCCCGACAGAGCCCGACAGGGCCCGACAGGGCCCGACAGAGCCCGACAGGGCCCAGTAGAGCCCGACAGAGCCCGACAGGGCCCGTCAGAGCCCGACAGAGCCCGACAGGGCCCGACAGGGCCCGACAGAACCCGCAGAGCCCGACAGGGCCCGACAGGGCCCGACAGGGCCCAGTAGAGCCCGACAGAGCCTGACAGAGCCCGACAGAGCCCGACAGGGCCCGACAGAGCCCGACAGGGCCCAGTAGAGCTCGACAGAGCCCGACAGAGCCCGACAGGGCCCGACAGGGCCCGACAGGGCCCAGTAGAGCCCGACAGAGCCCGACAGAGCCCGACAGGGCCCGACAGAACCCGACAGAGCCCGACAGAACCCGACAGAGCCCGACAGAGCCCGACAGGGCCCGACAGAGCCCGACAGAGACCGACAGAGCCCGACAGAGCCCGACAGGGCCCGACAGGGCCCGACAGGGCCCGACCGAGCCCGACAGAGCCCAGTAGAGCCCGACAGAGCCCGACAGAGCCCGACAGAGCCCGACAGGGCCCAGTAGAGCCCAGTAGAACCCGACAGAGCCCGACAGAGCCCGACAGAGCCCGACAGAGCCCGACAGGGCCCGACAGAGCCCGACAGAGCCCGACAGGGCCCGACAGAGCCCGACAGAGCCCGACAGGGCCCGACAGGGCCCGACAGGGCCCGACAGAGACCAGTAGAGCCCGACAGAGCCCGACAGAGCCCGACAGAGCTTGACAGAGCCCGACAGGGCCCGACCGAGCACGACAGAGCCCAGTAGAGCACGACAGAGCCCGACAGGGCCCAGTAGAGCCCAGTAGAACCCGACAGAGCCCAGTAGAGCCCGACAGAGCCCGACAGAGCCCGACAGGGCCCGACAGCGCCCGACAGCGCCCGACAGAGCCCGACAGAGCCCGACAGAGCCCGACAGAGCCCGACAGGGCCCGACAGGGCCCGACAGGGCCCGACAGAGCCCAGTAGAGCCCGACAGAGCCCGACAGAGCCCGACAGAGCTCGACAGGGCCCGACAGGGCCCAGTAGAGCCCGACAGAGCCCGACAGGGCCCGACAGAGCCCGACAGAGCCCGACAGAGCCCGACAGGGCCCGACAGGGCCCGACAGGGCCCAGTAGAGCCCGACAGAGCCCGACAGAGCCCGACAGGGCCCGACAGAGCCCGACAGAGCCCGACAGGGCCCGACAGGGCCCAGTAGAGCCCGACAGAGTCCGACAGAGCCCGACAGGGCCCGACAGGGCCCGACAGGGCCCGACAGAGCCCGACAGGGCCCGACAGGGCCCGACAGAGACCAGTAGAGCCCGACAGAGCCCGACAGAGCCCGACAGAGCCCGACAGAGCCCGACAGGGCCCGACCGAGCCCGACAGAGCCCAATAGAGCCCGACAGAGCCCGACAGAGCCCGACAGAGCCCGACAGAGCCCGACAGGGCCCAGTAGAGCCCGACAGAGCCCGACAGAGCCCGACAGAGCCCCACAGAGCCCGACAGGGCCCGACAGGGCCCAGTAGAGCCCGACAGAGCCCGACAGAGCCCGACAGAGCCCGACAGGGCCCGACAGGGCCCGACAGGGCCCGACAGAGACCAGTAGAGCCCGACAGAGCCCGACAGAGCCCGACAGAGCCCGACAGAGCCCGACAGGGCCCGACCGAGCCCGACAGAGCCCAGTAGAACCCGAAAGAGCCCGACAGAGCCCGACAGGGCCCGACAGGGCCCGACAGGGCCCGACAGGGCCCGACAGAGCTCGACAGGGCCCGACAGGGCCCGACAGAGCCCGACAGGGCCCGACAGGGCCCGACAGAGCCCGACAGAGCCCGTCAGAGCCCGACAGGGCCCGGCAGGGCCCGACAGGGCCCGACAGAACCCGACAGAGCCCGACAGAGCCCAGTAGAGCCCGACAGAGCCCGACAGAGCCCGACAGAGCCCGACAGGGCCCAGTAGAGCCCGACAGGGCCCGACAGAGACCGACAGAGCCCGACAAAGCCCGACAGGGCCCGACAGGGCCCGACAGAGCCCGACAGAGCCCGACAGGGCCCGACAGAGCCCGACAGAGCCCGACAGAGCCTGACAGGGCCCAGTAGAGCCCGACAGAGCCCGACAGAGCCCGACAGAGCCCGACAGGGCCCGACAGGGCCCGACAGAGCCCGACAGAGCCCGACAGGGCCCAGTAGAGCTCGACAGAGCCCGACAGAGCCCGACAGGGCCCGACAGGGCCCGACAGGGCCCGACAGGGCCCAGTAGAGCCCGACAGAGCCCGACAGGGCCCGACAGAGCCCGACAGAGCCCGACAGGGCCCAGTAGAGCCCAGTAGAACCCGACAGAGCCCAATAGAGCCCGACAGAGCCCGACAGAGCCCGACAGAGCCCGACAGGGCCCAGTAGAGCCCAGTAGAACCCGACAGAGCCCGACAGGGCCCGACAGAGCCCGACAGGGCCCGACAGAGCCCGACAGAGCCGGACAGGGCCCAGTAGAGCCCGACAGAGCCCGACAAAGCCCGACAGGGCCCGACAGGGCCCGACAGAGCCCGACAGGGCCCGACAGAGCCCGACAGAGCCCGACAGAGCCCATCAGGGCCCGACAGGGCCCGACAGAGCCCGACAGAGCCCGACAGGGCCCAGTAGAGCCCGACAGAGCCCGACAGAGCCCGACAGAGCCCGACAGAGCCCGACAGAACCCGACAGGGCCCAGTAGAGCTCGACAGAGCCCGACAGGGCCCTACAGAGCCCGACAGAGCCCGACAGAGCCCGACAGGGCCCAGTAGAGCCCAGTAGAACCCGACAGAGCCCAATAGAGCCCGACAGAGCCCGACAGAGCCCGACAGAGCCCGACAGGGCCCGACAGGGCCCGACAGAGGCCAGTAGAGCCCGACAGAGCCCGACAGAGCCCGACAGAGCTCGACAGGGCCCGACAGAGCCCGACAGAGCCCGACAGAGCCCGACAGAGGCCAGTAGAGCCCGACAGAGCAGAGTAGAGCCCGACAGAGCCCGACAGAGCCCGACAGAGCCCGACAGGGCCCGACAGGGCCCGACAGAGCCCGACAGAGCCCAGTAGAGCCCGACAGAGCCAGACAGAGCCCGACAGAGCCCGACAGGGCCCGACAGGGCCCGACAGAGCCCGACAGAGCCCGCCAGAGCCCGACAGAGCCCGACAGAGCCCGACAGGGCCCGACAGAGCCCGACAGGGCCCGACAGAGCCCGACAGATCCCGACAGGGCCCAGTAGAGCCCGACAGAGCCCGACAGGGCCCGACAGAGCCCGACAGGGCCCGACAGGGCCCGACAGGGCCCGACAGGGCCCGACAGTGCCCGACAGAGCCCGACAGGGCCCGACAGGGCCCAGTAGAGCCCGACAGAGCCCGACAGAGCCCGACAGGGCCCGACAGAGCCCGACAGAGCCCAGTAGAGCTCGACAGAGCCCGACAGAGCCCGACAGGGCCCGACAGGGCCCGACAGAGCCCGACAGGGCCCGACAGGGCCCAGTAGAGCCCGACAGAGCTCGCCAGAGCCCGCCAGAGCCCGCCAGAGCCCGACAGGGCCCGACAGAGCCCGACAGAGCCCAGTAGAGCTCGACAGAGCCCGACAGGGCCCGACAGGGCCCGACAGAGCCCGACAGGGCCCAGTAGAGCCCGACAGAGCCCGACAGGGCCCGACAGAGCCCGACAGAGCCCGATAGGGCCCGACAGGGCCCGACAGGGCCCGACAGAGCCCGACAGAGCCCGACAGAGCCCGACAGGGCCCGACAGAGCCCGACAGGGCCCAGTAGAGCCCGACAGAGCCTGACAGAGCCCGACAGGGCCCGACAGAGCCCGACAGGGCCCAGTAGAGCCCGACAGAGCCTGACAGAGCCCGACAGAGCCCGACAGAGCCCGACAGGGCCCGACAGGGCCCGACAGGGCCCGATAGAGACCAGTAGAGCCCGACAGGGCCCGACCGAGCCCGACAGAGCCCAGTAGAGCACGACAGAGCCGGACAGGGCCCAGTAGAGCCCAGTAGAACCCGACAGAGCCCAGTAGAGCCCGACAGAGCCCGACAGAGCCCGACAGAGCCCGACAGGGCCCGACAGCGCCCGACAGGGCCCGACAGAATCCGACAGAGCCCGACAGAGCCCGACAGGGCCCGACAGGGCCCGACAGAGCCCGACAGGGCCCGACAGGGCCCGACAGAGCCCAGTAGAGCTCGACAGAGCCCGACAGCTCCCGACAGGGCCCAGTAGAGCCCGACAGAGCCCGACAGAGCCCGACAGAGCCCGACAGGGCCCGACAGAGCCCGACAGAGCCCGACAGGGCCCGACAGGGCCCGACAGGGCCCGATAGAGACCAGTAGAGCCCGACAGGGCCCGACCGAGCCCGACAGAGCCCAGTAGAGCACGACAGAGCCGGACAGGGCCCAGTAGAGCCCAGTAGAACCCGACAGAGCCCAGTAGAGCCCGACAGAGCCCGACAGAGCCCGACAGAGCCCGACAGGGCCCGACAGAGCCCGACAGGGCCCGACAGAACCCGACAGAGCCCGACAGAGCCCAGTAGAGCCCGACAGAGCCCGACAGAGCCCGACAGAGCCCGACAGAGCTCGACATGGCCCGACAGGGCCCGACAGGGCCCAGTAGAGCCCGACAGAGTCCGACAGAGCCCGACAGAGCCCGACAGAGCCCGACAGAGCCCGACAGAGCCCGACAGGGCCCGACAGAGCCCGACAGGGCCCAGTAGAGCCCGACAGAGCCCGACAGAGCCCGACAGAGCCCGACAGGGCCCGACAGGGCCCGACAGGGCCCGACAGAGCCCGACAGAGCCCGACAGGGCCCGACAGGGCCCGACAGGGCCCGACAGAGCCCGACAGAGCCCGACAGGGCCCAGTAGAGCCCGACAGAGCCCGCCAGAGCCCGACAGAGCCCGAAAGAGCCCGACAGGGCCCGACAGAGCCCGACAGGGCCCGACAGAGCCCGACAGGGCCCAGTAGAGCCCGACAGAGCCCGACAGGGCCCGACAGAGCCCGACAGAGCCCGACAGGGCCCGCCAGGGCCCGACAGAGCCCGACAGAGCCCGACAGAGCCCGACAAAGCTCGACAGGGCCCGACAGGGCCCGACAGAGCCCGACAGAGCCCGACAGAGCCCGACAGGGCCCGACAGGGCCCGACAGAGCCCGACAGAGCCCAATAGAGCTCGACAGAGCCCGACAGAGCCCAGTAGAGCCCGACAGAGCCCGACAGAGCTCGACAGGGCCCGACAGGGCCCGACAGAGCCCGACAGAGCCCGACAGGGCCCGACAGGGCCCGACAGAGCCCGACAGGGCCCGACAGGGCCTGACAGAGACCAGTAGAGCCCGACAGAGCCCGACAGAGCCCGACAGAGCCCGACAGGGCCCGACCGAGCCCGACAGAGCCCAGTAGAGCCCGACAGAGCCCGACAGAGCCCGACAGAGCCCGACAGGGCCCAGTAGAGCCCAGTAGAACCCGACAGAGCCCGACAGAGCCCGACAGAGCCCGACAGGGCCCGACAGGGCCCGACAGAGCCCGACAGAGCCCAACAGGGCCCGACAGAGGCCGACAAGGCCCGACAGAGCCCGACAGAGCTCGACAGGGCCCGACAGGGCCCGACAGAGCCCGACAGAGCCCAACAGAGCCCAACAGAGCCCGACAGAGCCCAACAGGGCCCGACAGGGCCCGACAGAGACCAGTAGAGCCCGACAGAGCCCGACAGAGCCCGACACAGCCCGACAGAGCCCGACAGGGCCCGACAGAGCCCGACAGGGCCCAATAGAGCCCGACAGAGCCCGACAGAGACCGACAGAGCCCGACAGAGCCCGACCGAGCCCGACAGAGCCCAGTAGAGCCCGACAGAGCCCGACCGAGCCCGACAGAGCCCGACAGGGCCCGACAGGGCCCGACAGAGCCCGACAGGGCCCGACAGGGCCCGACAGAGCCCGACAGGGCCCGACAGAGCCCGACAGAGCTCGACAGGGCCCGACAGGGCCCGACAGAGCCCGACAGAGCCCGACAGAGCCCGACAGGGCCCGACAGAGCCCGACAGAGCCCGACAGAACCCGACAGAGCCCAGTAGAGCCCAGTAGAGCCCGACAGAGCCCGACAGAGCCCGACAGAGCCCGACAGGGCCCAGTAGAGCCCGACAGAACCCGACAGAGCCCGACAGAGCCCGACAGGGCCCGACAGAGCCCGACAGAGCCCGACAGGGCCCGACAGAGCCCGACAGGGCCCGACAGGGCCCAGTAGAGCTCGACAGAGCCCGACAGAGCCCGACAGGGCCCGACAGGGCCCGACAGAGCCCGACAGGGCCCGACAGGGCCCAGTAGAGCCCGACAGAGCCCGACAGGGCCCGACAGAGCCCGACAGAGCCCGACAGAGCCCGACAGGGCCCAGAAGAGCCCAGTAGAACCCGACAGAGCCCAATAGAGCCCGACAGAGCCCGACAGAGCCCGACAGAGCCCGACAGGGCCCAGTAGAGCCCAGTAGAACCCGACAGAGCCCGACAGAGCCCGACAGAGCCCGACAGAGCCCGACAGGGCCCGACAGGGCCCGACAGGGCCCGACAGAGCCCGACAGGGCCCGACAGGGCCCGACAGAGCCCGACAGAGCCCGACAGAGCTCGACAGGGCCCGACAGAGCCCGACAGGGCCCGACAGAGCCCGACAGGGCCCGACAGGGCCCGACAGAACCCGACAGAGCCCGACAGAGCCCAGTAGAGCCCGACAGAGCCCGACAGAGCCCGAGAGAGCCCGACAGAGCCCGACAGAGCCCGACAGGGCCCAGTAGAGCCCGACAGAGCCCGACAGAGCCCGACAGGGCCCGACAGAGCCCGACAGAGCCCGACAGGGCCCGACAGGGCCCGACAGAGCCGAACAGGGCCCAGTAGAGCCCGACAGAGCCCGACAGAGCCCGACAGAGCCCGACAAAGCCCGACAGGGCCCGACAGGGCCCGACAGAGCCCGACAGGGCCCGACAGAGCCCGACAGAGCCCGACAGAGCCCGACAGGGCCCGACAGAGCCCAACAGAGCCCGACAGGGCCCAGAAGATCCCGACAGAGCCCAACAGAGCCCGACAGAGCCCGACAGAGCCCGACAGGGCCCGACAGAGCCCGACAGGGCCCGACAGAGCCCAGTAGAGCTCGACAGAGCCCGACAGAGCCCGACAGGGCCCGACAGGGCCCGACAGAGCCCGACAGGGCCCGACAGGGCCCGACAGGGCCCAGTAGAGCCCGACAGAGCCCGACAGGGCCCGACAGAGCCCGACAGAGCCCGACAGAGCCCGACAGAGCCCGACAGGGCCCAGTAGAGCCCAGTAGAACCCGACAGAGCCCAATAGAGCCCGACAGAGCCCGACAGAGCCCGACAGAGCCCGACAGGGCCCGACAGGGCCCGACAGAGCCCAACAGAGCTCGACAGGGCCCGACAGGGCCCGACAGAGCCCGACAGGGCCCGACAGAACCCGACAGAGCCCGACAGAGCCCAGTAGAGCCCGACAGAGCCCGACAGAGCCCGACAGAGCTCGACAGAGCCCGACAGGGCCCGACAGGGCCCGACAGAGCCCGACAGAGCCCGACAGAGCCCAGTAGAGCGCGACAGAGCCCGACAGAGCCCGACAGAGCCCGACAGGGCCCGACAGGGCCCGACAGGGCCCGACAGAGTCCGACAGAGCCCGACAGAGCCCGACAGAGCCCGACAGGGCCCGACAGGGCCCAGTAGAGCCCGACAGAGCCCGCCAGAGCCCGCCAGAGCCCGACAGAGCCCGACAGGGCCCGACAGAGCCCGACAGAGCCCAGTAGAGCTCGACAGAGCCCGACAGAGCCCGACAGGGCCCGACAGGGCCCGACAGAGCCCGACAGGGCCCAGTAGAGCCCGACAGAGCCCGACAGGGCCCGACAGGGCCCGACAGAGCCCGACAGAGCCCGACAGAGCCCGACAGGGCCCGACAGAGCCCGACAGGGCCCAGTAGAGCCCGACAGAGCCCGACAGGGCCCGACAGAGCCCGACAGAGCCCGACAGAGCCCGACAGAGCCCGACAGAGCCCGACAGGGCCCAGTAGAGCCCGACAGAGGCCGATAGAGCCCGACAGGGCCCGACAGGGCCCAACAGAGCCCGACAGGGCCCGACAGGGCCCGACAGGGCCCGACAGGGCCCGACAGAGACCAGTAGAGCCCGACAGAGCCCGACAGAGCCCGACAGAGCCCGACAGGGCCCGACAGAGCCCGACAGAGCCCGACAGGGCCCGACAGAGCCCGACAGAGCCCGACAGAGCTCGACAGAGCCCGACAAAGCTCGACAGGGCCCGACAGGGCCCGACAGAGCCCGACAGAGCCCGACAGGGCCCGACAGGGCCCGACAGGGCCCGACAGAACCCGACAGAGCCCGACAGAGCCCAGTAGAGCCCGACAGAGCCCGACAGAGCCCAACAGAGCCCGACAGGGCCCGACAGAGCCCGACAAAGCCCGACAGAGCCCGACAAAGCCCGACAGGGCCCGACAGGGCCCGACAGGGCCCAACAGAGCCCGACATAGCCCGACAGAGCCCGACAGGGCCCGACAGGGCCCAGTAGAGCCCGACAGAGCCCGCCAGAGCCCGCCAGAGCCCAACAGAGCCCGACAGGGCCCGACAGAGCCCGACAGAGCCCAGTAGAGCTCGACAGAGCCCGACAGAGCCCGACAGGGCCCGACAGGGCCCGACAGAGCCCGACAGGGCCCAGTAGAGCCCGACAGAGCCCGACAGGGCCCGACAGAGCCCGACAGAGCCCGACAGGGCCCGACAGGGCCTGACAGAACCCGCAGAGCCCGACAGGGCCCGACAGGGCCCGACAGGGCCCAGTAGAGCCCGACAGAGCCTGACAGAGCCCGACAGAGCCCGACAGGGCCCGACAGAGCTTGACAGAGCCCAGTAGAGCTCGACAGAGCCCGACAGAGCCCGACAGGGCCCGACAGGGCCCAGTAGAGCCCGACAGAGCCCGACAGAGCCCGACAGGGCCCGACAGAACCCGACAGAGCCCGACAGAACCCGACAGAGCCCGACAGAGCCCGACAGGGCCCGACAGAGCCCGACAGAGACCGACAGAGCCCGACAGAGCCCGACAGGGCCCGACAGGGCCCGACAGGGCCCGACCGAGCCCGACAGAGCCCAGTAGAGCCCGACAGAGCCCGACAGAGCCTGACAGAGCCCGACAGGGCCCAGTAGAACCCGACAGAGCCCGACAGAGCCCGACAGAGCCCGACAGAGCCCGACAGGGCCCGACAGAGCCCGACAGAGCCCGACAGGGCCCGACAGAGCCCGACAGAGCCCGACAGGGCCCGACAGGGCCCGACAGGGCCCGACAGAGACCAGTAGAGCCCGACAGAGCCCGACAGAGCCTGACAGAGCTTGACAGAGCCCGACAGGGCCCGACCGAGCACGACAGAGCCCAGTAGAGCACGACAGAGCCCGACAGGGCCCAGTAGAGCCCAGTAGAACCCGACAGAGCCCAGTAGAGCCCGACAGAGCCCGACAGAGCCCGACAGGGCCCGACAGGGCCCGACAGAGCCCGACAGAGCCCGACAGAGCCCGACAGGGCCCGACAGGGCCCGACAGGGCCCGACAGAGCCCGACAGAGCCCGACAGAGCCCAGTAGAGCCCGACAGAGCCCGACAGAGCCCGACAGAGCTCGACAGGGCCCGACAGGGCCCAGTAGAGCCCGACAGAGCCCGACAGGGCCCGACAGAGCCCGACAGAGCCCGACAGAGCCCGACAGGGCCCGACAGGGCCCGACAGGGCCCAGTAGAGCCCGACAGAGCCCGACAGAGCCCGACAGGGCCCGACAGAGCCCGACAGAGCCCGACAGGGCCCGACAGGGCCCAGTAGAGCCCGACAGAGTCCGACAGAGCCCGACAGGGCCCGACAGGGCCCGACAGGGCCCGACAGAGCCCGACAGGGCCCGACAGGGCCCGACAGAGACCAGTAGAGCCCGACAGAGCCCGACAGAGCCCGACAGAGCCCGACAGAGCCCGACAGGGCCCGACAGGGCCCGACAGGGCCCGATAGAGACCAGTAGAGCCCGACAGGGCCCGACCGAGCCCGACAGAGCCCAGTAGAGCACGACAGAGCCGGACAGGGCCCAGTAGAGCCCAGTAGAACCCGACAGAGCCCAGTAGAGCCCGACAGAGCCCGACAGAGCCCGACAGAGCCCGACAGGGCCCGACAGAGCCCGACAGGGCCCGACAGAACCCGACAGAGCCCGACAGAGCCCAGTAGAGCCCGACAGAGCCCGACAGAGCCCGACAGAGCCCGACAGAGCTCGACATGGCCCGACAGGGCCCGACAGGGCCCAGTAGAGCCCGACAGAGTCCGACAGGGCCCGACAGAGCCCGACAGAGCCCGACAGAGCCCGACAGAGCCCGACAGGGCCCGACAGAGCCCGACAGGGCCCAGTAGAGCCCGACAGAGCCCGACAGAGCCCGACAGGGCCCGACAGAGCCCGACAGAGCCCAACAGAGCCCGACAGAGCCCGACAGGGCCCAGTAGAGCCCGACAGAGCCCGACAGAGCCCGACAGAGCCCGACAGGGCCCGACAGAGCCCGACAGGGCCCGACAGGGCCCAGTAGAGCTCGACAGAGCCCGACAGAGCCCGACAGGGCCCGACAGGGCCCGACAGAGCCCGACAGGGCCCAGTAGAGCCCGACAGAGCCCGACAGGGCCCGACAGAGCCCGACAGAGCCCGACAGGGCCCGACAGGGCCCAGAAGAGCCCAGTAGAACCCGACAGAGCCCAATAGAGCCCGACAGAGCCCGACAGAGCCCGACAGAGCCCGACAGAGCCCGACAGGGCCCAGTAGAGCCCAGTAGAACCCGACAGAGCCCGACAGAGCCCGACAGAGCCCGACAGGGCCCGACAGAGCCCGACAGGGCCCGACAGAGCCCGACAGAGCCCGACAGGGCCCAGTAGATCCCGACAGAGCCCAACAGAGCCCGACAGAGCCCGACAGGGCCCGACAGAGCCCGACAGGGCCCGACAGGGCCCGACAGGGCCCGACAGAGCCCAGTAGAGCTCGACAGAGCCCGACAGAGCCCGACAGGGCCCGGCAGGGCCCGACAGAGCCCGACAGGGCCCGACAGGGCCCGACAGGGCCCAGTGGAGCCCGACAGAGCCCGACAGGGCCCGACAGAGCCCGACAGAGCCCGACAGAGCCCGACAGAGCCCGACAGGGCCCAGTAGAGCCCAGTAGAACCCGACAGAGCCCAATAGAGCCCGACAGAGCCCGACAGAGCCCGACAGGGCCCGACAGAGCCCGACAGGGCCCGACAGAACCCGACAGAGCCCGACAGAGCCCAGTAGAGCCCGATAGAGCCCGACAGAGCCCGACAGAGCTCGACAGGGCCCGACAGGGCCCGACAGGGCCCAGTAGAGCCCGACAGAGCCCGACAGAGCCCGACAGAGCTCGACAGGGCCCGACAGGGCCCGACAGAGCCCGACAGGGCCCGACAGGGCCCGACAGAGCCCGACAGAGCCCGACAGGGCCCGACAGGGCCCGACAGAGCCCGACAGAGCCCGACAGAACCCGACAGGGCCCGACAGGGCCCAGTAGAGCCCGACAGAGCCCGACAGAGCCCGACAGAGCCCGACAGGGCCCGACAGGGCCCGACAGGGCCCGACAGAGCCCGACAGGGCCCGACAGGGCCCGACAGGGCCCGACAGAGCCCGACAGAGCCCGACAGGGCCCAGTAGAGCCCGACAGAGCCCGCCAGAGCCCGACAGAGCCCGAAAGAGCCCGACAGGGCCCGACAGAGCCCGACAGGGCCCGACAGAGCCCGACAGGGCCCAGTAGAGCCCGACAGAGCCCGACAGGGCCCGACAGAGCCCGACAGAGCCCGACAGGGCCCGCCAGGGCCCGACAGAGCCCGACAGAGCCCGACAGGGCCCGCCAGGGCCCGACAGAGCCCGACAGAGCCCGACAGAGCCCGACAAAGCTCGACAGGGCCCGACAGGGCCCGACAGAGCCCGACAGAGCCCGACAGAGCCCGACAGGGCCCGACAGGGCCCGACAGAGCCCGACAGAGCCCAGTAGAGCTCGACAGAGCCCGACAGAGCCCAGTAGAGCCCGACAGAGCCCGACAGAGCTCGACAGGGCCCGACAGGGCCCGACAGAGCCCGACAGAGCCCGACAGGGCCCGACAGGGCCCGACAGAGCCCGACAGGGCCCGACAGGGCCTGACAGAGACCAGTAGAGCCCGACAGAGCCCGACAGAGCCCGACAGAGCCCGACAGGGCCCGACCGAGCCCGACAGAGCCCAGTAGAGCCCGACAGAGCCCGACAGAGCCCGACAGAGCCCGACAGGGCCCAGTAGAGCCCAGTAGAACCCGACAGAGCCCGACAGAGCCCGACAGAGCCCGACAGGGCCCGACAGGGCCCGACAGAGCCCGACAGAGCCCAACAGGGCCCGACAGAGGCCGACAAGGCCCGACAGAGCCCGACAGAGCTCGACAGGGCCCGACAGGGCCCGACAGAGCCCGACAGAGCCCAACAGAGCCCAACAGAGCCCGACAGAGCCCAACAGGGCCCGACAGGGCCCGACAGAGACCAGTAGAGCCCGACAGAGCCCGACAGAGCCCGACAGAGCCCGACAGAGCCCGACAGGGCCCGACAGAGCCCGACAGAGCTCGACAGGGCCCGACAGAGCCCGACAGAGACCGACAGAGCCCGACAGAGCCCGACAGAGCCCGACAGAGCCCAGTAGAGCCCGACAGAGCCCGACCGAGCCCGACAGAGCCCGACAGAGCCCGACAGGGCCCGACAGAGCCCGACAGGGCCCGACAGGGCCCGACAGAGCCCGACAGGGCCCGACAGAGCCCGACAGAGCTCGACAGGGCCCGACAGGGCCCGACAGAGCCCGACAGAGCCCGACAGAGCCCGACAGGGCCCGACAGAGCCCGACAGAGCCCGACAGAACCCGACAGAGCCCAGTAGAGCCCAGTAGAGCCCGACAGAGCCCGACAGAGCCCGACAGAGCCCGACAGGGCCCAGTAGAGCCCGACAGAACCCGACAGAGCCCGACAGAGCCCGACAGGGCCCGACAGAGCCCGACAGAGCCCGACAGGGCCCGACAGAGCCCGACAGAGCCCGACAGGGCCCGACAGGGCCCGACAGGGCCCGACAGAGACCAGTAGAGCCCGACAGAGCCCGACAGAGCCTGACAGAGCTTGACAGAGCCCGACAGGGCCCGACCGAGCACGACAGAGCCCAGTAGAGCACGACAGAGCCCGACAGGGCCCAGTAGAGCCCAGTAGAACCCGACAGAGCCCAGTAGAGCCCGACAGAGCCCGACAGAGCCCGACAGGGCCCGACAGGGCCCGACAGAGCCCGACAGAGCCCGACAGAGCCCGACAGGGCCCGACAGGGCCCGACAGGGCCCGACAGAGCCCGACAGAGCCCGACAGAGCCCAGTAGAGCCCGACAGAGCCCGACAGAGCCCGACAGAGCTCGACAGGGCCCGACAGGGCCCAGTAGAGCCCGACAGAGCCCGACAGGGCCCGACAGAGCCCGACAGAGCCCGACAGAGCCCGACAGGGCCCGACAGGGCCCGACAGGGCCCAGTAGAGCCCGACAGAGCCCGACAGAGCCCGACAGGGCCCGACAGAGCCCGACAGAGCCCGACAGGGCCCGACAGGGCCCAGTAGAGCCCGACAGAGTCCGACAGAGCCCGACAGGGCCCGACAGGGCCCGACAGGGCCCGACAGAGCCCGACAGGGCCCGACAGGGCCCGACAGAGACCAGTAGAGCCCGACAGAGCCCGACAGAGCCCGACAGAGCCCGACAGAGCCCGACAGGGCCCGACAGGGCCCGACAGGGCCCGATAGAGACCAGTAGAGCCCGACAGGGCCCGACCGAGCCCGACAGAGCCCAGTAGAGCACGACAGAGCCGGACAGGGCCCAGTAGAGCCCAGTAGAACCCGACAGAGCCCAGTAGAGCCCGACAGAGCCCGACAGAGCCCGACAGAGCCCGACAGGGCCCGACAGAGCCCGACAGGGCCCGACAGAACCCGACAGAGCCCGACAGAGCCCAGTAGAGCCCGACAGAGCCCGACAGAGCCCGACAGAGCCCGACAGAGCTCGACATGGCCCGACAGGGCCCGACAGGGCCCAGTAGAGCCCGACAGAGTCCGACAGGGCCCGACAGAGCCCGACAGAGCCCGACAGAGCCCGACAGAGCCCGACAGGGCCCGACAGAGCCCGACAGGGCCCAGTAGAGCCCGACAGAGCCCGACAGAGCCCGACAGGGCCCGACAGAGCCCGACAGAGCCCAACAGAGCCCGACAGAGCCCGACAGGGCCCAGTAGAGCCCGACAGAGCCCGACAGAGCCCGACAGAGCCCGACAGGGCCCGACAGAGCCCGACAGGGCCCGACAGGGCCCAGTAGAGCTCGACAGAGCCCGACAGAGCCCGACAGGGCCCGACAGGGCCCGACAGAGCCCGACAGGGCCCAGTAGAGCCCGACAGAGCCCGACAGGGCCCGACAGAGCCCGACAGAGCCCGACAGGGCCCGACAGGGCCCAGAAGAGCCCAGTAGAACCCGACAGAGCCCAATAGAGCCCGACAGAGCCCGACAGAGCCCGACAGAGCCCGACAGAGCCCGACAGGGCCCAGTAGAGCCCAGTAGAACCCGACAGAGCCCGACAGAGCCCGACAGAGCCCGACAGGGCCCGACAGAGCCCGACAGGGCCCGACAGAGCCCGACAGAGCCCGACAGGGCCCAGTAGATCCCGACAGAGCCCAACAGAGCCCGACAGAGCCCGACAGGGCCCGACAGAGCCCGACAGGGCCCGACAGGGCCCGACAGGGCCCGACAGAGCCCAGTAGAGCTCGACAGAGCCCGACAGAGCCCGACAGGGCCCGACAGGGCCCGACAGAGCCCGACAGGGCCCGACAGGGCCCGACAGGGCCCAGTGGAGCCCGACAGAGCCCGACAGGGCCCGACAGAGCCCGACAGAGCCCGACAGAGCCCGACAGAGCCCGACAGGGCCCAGTAGAGCCCAGTAGAACCCGACAGAGCCCAATAGAGCCCGACAGAGCCCGACAGAGCCCGACAGGGCCCGACAGAGCCCGACAGGGCCCGACAGAACCCGACAGAGCCCGACAGAGCCCAGTAGAGCCCGATAGAGCCCGACAGAGCCCGACAGAGCTCGACAGGGCCCGACAGGGCCCGACAGGGCCCAGTAGAGCCCGACAGAGCCCGACAGAGCCCGACAGAGCTCGACAGGGCCCGACAGGGCCCGACAGAGCCCGACAGGGCCCGACAGGGCCCGACAGAGCCCGACAGAGCCCGACAGGGCCCGACAGGGCCCGACAGAGCCCGACAGAGCCCGACAGAACCCGACAGGGCCCGACAGGGCCCAGTAGAGCCCGACAGAGCCCGACAGAGCCCGACAGAGCCCGACAGGGCCCGACAGGGCCCGACAGGGCCCGACAGAGCCCGACAGGGCCCGACAGGGCCCGACAGGGCCCGACAGAGCCCGACAGAGCCCGACAGGGCCCAGTAGAGCCCGACAGAGCCCGCCAGAGCCCGACAGAGCCCGAAAGAGCCCGACAGGGCCCGACAGAGCCCGACAGGGCCCGACAGAGCCCGACAGGGCCCAGTAGAGCCCGACAGAGCCCGACAGGGCCCGACAGAGCCCGACAGAGCCCGACAGGGCCCGCCAGGGCCCGACAGAGCCCGACAGAGCCCGACAGGGCCCGCCAGGGCCCGACAGAGCCCGACAGAGCCCGACAGAGCCCGACAAAGCTCGACAGGGCCCGACAGGGCCCGACAGAGCCCGACAGAGCCCGACAGAGCCCGACAGGGCCCGACAGGGCCCGACAGAGCCCGACAGAGCCCAGTAGAGCTCGACAGAGCCCGACAGAGCCCAGTAGAGCCCGACAGAGCCCGACAGAGCTCGACAGGGCCCGACAGGGCCCGACAGAGCCCGACAGAGCCCGACAGGGCCCGACAGGGCCCGACAGAGCCCGACAGGGCCCGACAGGGCCTGACAGAGACCAGTAGAGCCCGACAGAGCCCGACAGAGCCCGACAGAGCCCGACAGGGCCCGACCGAGCCCGACAGAGCCCAGTAGAGCCCGACAGAGCCCGACAGAGCCCGACAGAGCCCGACAGGGCCCAGTAGAGCCCAGTAGAACCCGACAGAGCCCGACAGAGCCCGACAGAGCCCGACAGGGCCCGACAGGGCCCGACAGAGCCCGACAGAGCCCAACAGGGCCCGACAGAGGCCGACAAGGCCCGACAGAGCCCGACAGAGCTCGACAGGGCCCGACAGGGCCCGACAGAGCCCGACAGAGCCCAACAGAGCCCAACAGAGCCCGACAGAGCCCAACAGGGCCCGACAGGGCCCGACAGAGACCAGTAGAGCCCGACAGAGCCCGACAGAGCCCGACAGAGCCCGACAGAGCCTGACAGGGCCCGACAGAGCCCGACAGGGCCCAATAGAGCCCGACAGAGCCCGACAGAGACCGACAGAGCCCGACAGAGCCCGACAGAGCCCGACAGAGCCCAGTAGAGCCCGACAGAGCCCGACCGAGCCCGACAGAGCCCGACAGAGCCCGACAGGGCCCGACAGAGCCCGACAGGGCCCGACAGGGCCCGACAGAGCCCGACAGGGCCCGACAGAGCCCGACAGAGCTCGACAGGGCCCGACAGGGCCCGACAGAGCCCGACAGAGCCCGACAGAGCCCGACAGGGCCCGACAGAGCCCGACAGAGCCCGACAGAACCCGACAGAGCCCAGTAGAGCCCAGTAGAGCCCGACAGAGCCCGACAGAGCCCGACAGAGCCCGACAGGGCCCAGTAGAGCCCGACAGAACCCGACAGAGCCCGACAGAGCCCGACAGGGCCCGACAGAGCCCGACAGAGCCCGACAGGGCCCGACAGAGCCCGACAGGGCCCGACAGGGCCCAGTAGAGCTCGACAGAGCCCGACAGAGCCCGACAGGGCCCGACAGGGCCCGACAGAGCCCGACAGGGCCCGACAGGGCCCAGTAGAGCCCGACAGAGCCCGACAGGGCCCGACAGAGCCCGACAGAGCCCGACAGAGCCCGACAGGGCCCAGAAGAGCCCAGTAGAACCCGACAGAGCCCAATAGAGCCCGACAGAGCCCGACAGAGCCCGACAGAGCCCGACAGGGCCCAGTAGAGCCCAGTAGAACCCGACAGAGCCCGACAGAGCCCGACAGAGCCCGACAGAGCCCGACAGGGCCCGACAGGGCCCGACAGGGCCCGACAGAGCCCGACAGAGCCCGACAGAGCTCGACAGGGCCCGACAGAGCCCGACAGGGCCCGACAGAGCCCGACAGGGCCCGACAGGGCCCGACAGAACCCGACAGAGCCCGACAGAGCCCAGTAGAGCCCGACAGAGCCCGACAGAGCCCGAGAGAGCCCGACAGAGCCCGACAGAGCCCGACAGGGCCCAGTAGAGCCCGACAGAGCCCGACAGAGCCCGACAGGGCCCGACAGAGCCCGACAGAGCCCGACAGGGCCCGACAGGGCCCGACAGAGCCGAACAGGGCCCAGTAGAGCCCGACAGAGCCCGACAGAGCCCGACAGAGCCCGACAAAGCCCGACAGGGCCCGACAGGGCCCGACAGAGCCCGACAGGGCCCGACAGAGCCCGACAGAGCCCGACAGAGCCCGACAGGGCTCGACAGAGCCCAACAGAGCCCGACAGGGCCCAGAAGATCCCGACAGAGCCCAACAGAGCCCGACAGAGCCCGACAGAGCCCGACAGGGCCCGACAGAGCCCGACAGGGCCCGACAGAGCCCGACAGAGCCCAGTAGAGCTCGACAGAGCCCGACAGAGCCCGACAGGGCCCGACAGGGCCCGACAGAGCCCAACAGAGCTCGACAGGGCCCGACAGGGCCCGACAGAGCCCGACAGGGCCCGACAGAACCCGACAGAGCCCGACAGAGCCCAGTAGAGCCCGACAGAGCCCGACAGAGCCCGACAGAGCCCGACAGAGCCCGACAGGGCCCGACAGGGCCCGACAGAGCCCGACAGAGCCCGACAGAGCCCAGTAGAGCGCGACAGAGCCCGACAGAGCCCGACAGAGCCCGACAGGGCCCGACAGGGCCCGACAGGGCCCGACAGAGTCCGACAGAGCCCGACAGAGCCCGACAGAGCCCGACAGGGCCCGACAGGGCCCAGTAGAGCCCGACAGAGCCCGCCAGAGCCCGCCAGAGCCCGACAGGGCCCGACAGGGCCCGACAGAGCCCGACAGAGCCCAGTAGAGCTCGACAGAGCCCGACAGAGCCCGACAGGGCCCGACAGGGCCCGACAGAGCCCGACAGGGCCCAGTAGAGCCCGACAGAGCCCGACAGGGCCCGACAGGGCCCGACAGAGCCCGACAGAGCCCGACAGAGCCCGACAGGGCCCGACAGAGCCCGACAGGGCCCAGTAGAGCCCGACAGAGCCCGACAGGGCCCGACAGAGCCCGACAGAGCCCGACAGAGCCCGACAGAGCCCGACAGGGCCCAGTAGAGCCCGACAGAGGCCGATAGAGCCCGACAGGGCCCGACAGGGCCCAACAGAGCCCGACAGGGCCCGACAGGGCCCGACAGGGCCCGACAGGGCCCGACAGAGACCAGTAGAGCCCGACAAAGCCCGACAGAGCCCGACAAAGCCCGACAGGGCCCGACAGGGCCCGACAGGGCCCAACAGAGCCCGACATAGCCCGACAGAGCCCGACAGGGCCCGACAGGGCCCAGTAGAGCCCGACAGAGCCCGCCAGAGCCCGCCAGAGCCCAACAGAGCCCGACAGGGCCCGACAGAGCCCGACAGAGCCCAGTAGAGCTCGACAGAGCCCGACAGAGCCCGACAGGGCCCGACAGGGCCCGACAGAGCCCGACAGGGCCCAGTAGAGCCCGACAGAGCCCGACAGGGCCCGACAGAGCCCGACAGAGCCCGACAGGGCCCGACAGGGCCTGACAGAACCCGCAGAGCCCGACAGGGCCCGACAGGGCCCGACAGGGCCCAGTAGAGCCCGACAGAGCCTGACAGAGCCCGACAGAGCCCGACAGGGCCCGACAGAGCTTGACAGAGCCCAGTAGAGCTCGACAGAGCCCGACAGAGCCCGACAGGGCCCGACAGGGCCCAGTAGAGCCCGACAGAGCCCGACAGAGCCCGACAGGGCCCGACAGAACCCGACAGAGCCCGACAGAACCCGACAGAGCCCGACAGAGCCCGACAGGGCCCGACAGAGCCCGACAGAGACCGACAGAGCCCGACAGAGCCCGACAGGGCCCGACAGGGCCCGACAGGGCCCGACCGAGCCCGACAGAGCCCAGTAGAGCCCGACAGAGCCCGACAGAGCCTGACAGAGCCCGACAGGGCCCAGTAGAGCCCAGTAGAACCCGACAGAGCCCGACAGAGCCCGACAGAGCCCGACAGAGCCCGACAGGGCCCGACAGAGCCCGACAGAGCCCGACAGGGCCCGACAGAGCCCGACAGAGCCCGACAGGGCCCGACAGGGCCCGACAGGGCCCGACAGAGACCAGTAGAGCCCGACAGAGCCCGACAGAGCCTGACAGAGCTTGACAGAGCCCGACAGGGCCCGACCGAGCACGACAGAGCCCAGTAGAGCACGACAGAGCCCGACAGGGCCCAGTAGAGCCCAGTAGAACCCGACAGAGCCCAGTAGAGCCCGACAGAGCCCGACAGAGCCCGACAGGGCCCGACAGCGCCCGACAGAGCCCGACAGAGCCCGACAGAGCCCGACAGGGCCCGACAGGGCCCGACAGGGCCCGACAGAGCCCGACAGAGCCCGACAGAGCCCAGTAGAGCCCGACAGAGCCCGACAGAGCCCGACAGAGCCCGACAGGGCCCGACAGAGCCCGACAGAGCCCGACAGGGCCCGACAGAGCCCGACAGAGCCCGACAGAGCTCGACAGAGCCCGACAAAGCTCGACAGGGCCCGACAGGGCCCGACAGAGCCCGACAGAGCCCGACAGGGCCCGACAGGGCCCGACAGGGCCCGACAGAACCCGACAGAGCCCGACAGAGCCCAGTAGAGCCCGACAGAGCCCGACAGAGCCCAACAGAGCCCGACAGGGCCCGACAGAGCCCGACAAAGCCCGACAGAGCCCGACAAAGCCCGACAGGGCCCGACAGGGCCCGACAGGGCCCAACAGAGCCCGACATAGCCCGACAGAGCCCGACAGGGCCCGACAGGGCCCAGTAGAGCCCGACAGAGCCCGCCAGAGCCCGCCAGAGCCCAACAGAGCCCGACAGGGCCCGACAGAGCCCGACAGAGCCCAGTAGAGCTCGACAGAGCCCGACAGAGCCCGACAGGGCCCGACAGGGCCCGACAGAGCCCGACAGGGCCCGACAGGGCCCAGTAGAGCCCGACAGAGGCCGATAGAGCCCGACAGGGCCCGACAGGGCCCAACAGAGCCCGACAGGGCCCGACAGGGCCCGACAGGGCCCGACAGGGCCCAACAGAGACCAGTAGAGCCCGACAGAGCCCGACAGAGCCCGACAGAGCCCGACAGGGCCCGACAGAGCCCGACAGAGCCCGACAGGGCCCGACAGAGCCCGACAGAGCCCGACAGAGCTCGACAGAGCCCGACAAAGCTCGACAGGGCCCGACAGGGCCCGTCAGAGCCCGACAGAGCCCGACAGGGCCCGACAGGGCCCGACAGGGCCCGACAGAACCCGACAGAGCCCGACAGAGCCCAGTAGAGCCCGACAGAGCCCGACAGAGCCCAACAGAGCCCGACAGGGCCCGACAGAGCCCGACAAAGCCCGACAGAGCCCGACAAAGCCCGACAGGGCCCGACAGGGCCCGACAGGGCCCAACAGAGCCCGACATAGCCCGACAGAGCCCGACAGGGCCCGACAGGGCCCAGTAGAGCCCGACAGAGCCCGCCAGAGCCCGCCAGAGCCCAACAGAGCCCGACAGGGCCCGACAGAGCCCGACAGAGCCCAGTAGAGCTCGACAGAGCCCGACAGAGCCCGACAGGGCCCGACAGGGCCCGACAGAGCCCGACAGGGCCCAGTAGAGCCCGACAGAGCCCGACAGGGCCCGACAGAGCCCGACAGAGCCCGACAGGGCCCGACAGGGCCTGACAGAACCCGCAGAGCCCGACAGGGCCCGACAGGGCCCGACAGGGCCCAGTAGAGCCCGACAGAGCCTGACAGAGCCCGACAGAGCCCGACAGGGCCCGACAGAGCTTGACAGAGCCCAGTAGAGCTCGACAGAGCCCGACAGAGCCCGACAGGGCCCGACAGGGCCCAGTAGAGCCCGACAGAGCCCGACAGAGCCCGACAGGGCCCGACAGAACCCGACAGAGCCCGACAGAACCCGACAGAGCCCGACAGAGCCCGACAGGGCCCGACAGAGCCCGACAGAGACCGACAGAGCCCGACAGAGCCCGACAGGGCCCGACAGGGCCCGACAGGGCCCGACCGAGCCCGACAGAGCCCAGTAGAGCCCGACAGAGCCCGACAGAGCCTGACAGAGCCCGACAGGGCCCAGTAGAGCCCAGTAGAACCCGACAGAGCCCGACAGAGCCCGACAGAGCCCGACAGAGCCCGACAGGGCCCGACAGAGCCCGACAGAGCCCGACAGGGCCCGACAGAGCCCGACAGAGCCCGACAGGGCCCGACAGGGCCCGACAGGGCCCGACAGAGACCAGTAGAGCCCGACAGAGCCCGACAGAGCCTGACAGAGCTTGACAGAGCCCGACAGGGCCCGACCGAGCACGACAGAGCCCAGTAGAGCACGACAGAGCCCGACAGGGCCCAGTAGAGCCCAGTAGAACCCGACAGAGCCCAGTAGAGCCCGACAGAGCCCGACAGAGCCCGACAGGGCCCGACAGCGCCCGACAGAGCCCGACAGAGCCCGACAGAGCCCGACAGGGCCCGACAGGGCCCGACAGGGCCCGACAGAGCCCGACAGAGCCCGACAGAGCCCAGTAGAGCCCGACAGAGCCCGACAGAGCCCGACAGAGCTCGACAGGGCCCGACAGGGCCCAGTAGAGCCCGACAGAGCCCGACAGGGCCCGACAGAGCCCGACAGAGCCCGACAGAGCCCGACAGGGCCCGACAGGGCCCGACAGGGCCCAGTAGAGCCCGACAGAGCCCGACAGAGCCCGACAGGGCCCGACAGAGCCCGACAGAGCCCGACAGGGCCCGACAGGGCCCAGTAGAGCCCGACAGAGTCCGACAGAGCCCGACAGGGCCCGACAGGGCCCGACAGAGCCCGACAGAGCCCGACAGGGCCCGACAGGGCCCGACAGAGACCAGTAGAGCCCGACAGAGCCCGACAGAGCCCGACAGAGCCCGACAGAGCCCGACAGGGCCCGACCGAGCCCGACAGAGCCCAGTAGAGCCCGACAGAGCCCGACAGAGCCCGACAGAGCCCGACAGAGCCCGACAGGGCCCAGTAGAGCCCGACAGAGCCCGACAGAGCCCGACAGAGCCCCACAGAGCCCGACAGGGCCCGACAGGGCCCGACAGGGCCCGACAGGGCCCAGTAGAGCCCGACAGAGCCCGACAGAGCCCGACAGAGCCCGACAGGGCCCGACAGGGCCCGACAGGGCCCGACAGAGACCAGTAGAGCCCGACAGAGCCCGACAGAGCCCGACAGAGCCCGACAGAGCCCGACAGGGCCCGACCGAGCCCGACAGAGCCCAGTAGAACCCGAAAGAGCCCGACAGAGCCCGACAGGGCCCGACAGGGCCCGACAGGGCCCGACAGGGCCCGACAGGTCCCGACAGGGCCCGACAGGGCCCGACAGAGCTCGACAGGGCCCGACAGGGCCCGACAGAGCCCGACAGAGCCCGTCAGAGCCCGACAGGGCCCGGCAGGGCCCGACAGGGCCCGACAGAACCCGACAGAGCCCGACAGAGCCCAGTAGAGCCCGACAGAGCCCGACAGAGCCCGACAGAGCTCGACAGGGCCCGACAGGGCCCGACAGAGCCCGACAGAGCCCGACAGGGCCCGACAGAGCCCGACAGAGCCCGACAGAGCCTGACAGGGCCCAGTAGAGCCCGACAGAGCCCGACAGAGCCCGACAGAGCCCGACAGGGCCCGACAGGGCCCGACAGAGCCCGACAGAGCCCGACAGGGCCCAGTAGAGCTCGACAGAGCCCGACAGAGCCCGACAGGGGCCGACAGGGCCCGACAGGGCCCGACAGGGCCCAGTAGAGCCCGACAGAGCCCGACAGGGCCCGACAGAGCCCGACAGAGCCCGACAGGGCCCAGTAGAGCCCAGTAGAACCCGACAGAGCCCAATAGAGCCCGACAGAGCCCGACAGAGCCCGACAGAGCCCGACAGGGCCCAGTAGAGCCCAGTAGAACCCGACAGAGCCCGACAGGGCCCGACAGAGCCCGACAGGGCCCGACAGAGCCCGACAGAGCCGGACCGGGCCCAGTAGAGCCCGACAGAGCCCGACAAAGCCCGACAGGGCCCGACAGGGCCCGACAGAGCCCGACAGGGCCCGACAGAGCCCGACAGAGCCCGACAGAGCCCATCAGGGCCCGACAGGGCCCGACAGAGCCCGACAGAGCCCGACAGGGCCCAGTAGAGCCCGACAGAGCCCGACAGAGCCCGACAGAGCCCGACAGAGCCCGACAGAACCCGACAGGGCCCAGTAGAGCTCGACAGAGCCCGACAGGGCCCTACAGAGCCCGACAGAGCCCGACAGAGCCCGACAGGGCCCAGTAGAGCCCAGTAGAACCCGACAGAGCCCAATAGAGCCCGACAGATCCCGACAGAGCCCGACAGAGCCCGACAGGGCCCGACAGGGCCCGACAGAGGCCAGTAGAGCCCGACAGAGCCCGACAGAGCCCGACAGAGCTCGACAGGGCCCGACAGAGCCCGACAGAGCCCGACAGAGCCCGACAGAGGCCAGTAGAGCCCGACAGAGCAGAGTAGAGCCCGACAGAGCCCGACAGAGCCCGACAGAGCCCGACAGGGCCCGACAGGGCCCGACAGAGCCCGACAGAGCCCGACAGAGCCCAGTAGAGCCCGACAGAGCCAGACAGAGCCCGACAGAGCCCGACAGGGCCCGACAGGGCCCGACAGAGCCCGACAGAGCCCGCCAGAGCCCGACAGAGCCCGACAGAGCCCGACAGGGCCCGACAGAGCCCGACAGGGCCCGACAGAGCCCGACAGAGCCCGACAGGGCCCAGTAGAGCCCGACAGAGCCCGACAGGGCCCGACAGAGCCCGACAGGGCCCGACAGGGCCCGACAGGGCCCGACAGTGCCCGACAGAGCCCGACAGGGCCCGACAGGGCCCAGTAGAGCCCGACAGAGCCCGACAGAGCCCGACAGGGCCCGACAGAGCCCGACAGAGCCCAGTAGAGCTCGACAGAGCCCGACAGAGCCCGACAGAGCCCGACAGGGCCCGACAGGGCCCAGTAGAGCCCGACAGAGCTCGCCAGAGCCCGCCAGAGCCCGCCAGAGCCCGACAGGGCCCGACAGAGCCCGACAGAGCCCAGTAGAGCTCGACAGAGCCCGACAGGGCCCGACAGGGCCCGACAGAGCCCGACAGGGCCCAGTAGAGCCCGACAGAGCCCGACAGGGCCCGACAGAGCCCGACAGAGCCCGATAGGGCCCGACAGGGCCCGACAGAGCCCGACAGAGCCCGACAGAGCCCGACAGAGCCCGACAGGGCCCGACAGAGCCCGACAGGGCCCAGTAGAGCCCGACAGAGCCTGACAGAGCCCGACAGGGCCCGACAGAGCCCGACAGGGCCCAGTAGAGCCCGACAGAGCCTGACAGAGCCCGACAGAGCCCGACAGAGCCCGACAGGGCCCGACAGGGCCCGACAGGGCCCGATAGAGACCAGTAGAGCCCGACAGGGCCCGACCGAGCCCGACAGAGCCCAGTAGAGCACGACAGAGCCGGACAGGGCCCAGTAGAGCCCAGTAGAACCCGACAGAGCCCAGTAGAGCCCGACAGAGCCCGACAGAGCCCGACAGAGCCCGACAGGGCCCGACAGCGCCCAACAGGGCCCGACAGAATCCGACAGAGCCCGACAACAGAGCCCGACAGGGCCCGACAGGGCCCGACAGAGCCCGACAGGGCCCGACAGGGCCCGACAGAGCCCAGTAGAGCTCGACAGAGCCCGACAGCTCCCGACAGGGCCCAGTAGAGCCCGACAGAGCCCGACAGAGCCCGACAGAGCCCGACAGGGCCCGACAGAGCCCGACAGAGCCCGACAGGGCCCGACAGGGCCCGACAGGGCCCGATAGAGACCAGTAGAGCCCGACAGGGCCCGACCGAGCCCGACAGAGCCCAGTAGAGCACGACAGAGCCGGACAGGGCCCAGTAGAGCCCAGTAGAACCCGACAGAGCCCAGTAGAGCCCGACAGAGCCCGACAGAGCCCGACAGAGCCCGACAGGGCCCGACAGAGCCCGACAGGGCCCGACAGAACCCGACAGAGCCCGACAGAGCCCAGTAGAGCCCGACAGAGCCCGACAGAGCCCGACAGAGCTCGACATGGCCCGACAGGGCCCGACAGGGCCCAGTAGAGCCCGACAGAGTCCGACAGGGCCCGACAGAGCCCGACAGAGCCCGACAGAGCCCGACAGGGCCCGACAGAGCCGACAGGGCCCAGTAGAGCCCGACAGAGCCCGATAGAGCCCGACAGGGCCCGACAGAGCCCGACAGAGCCCAACAGAGCCCGACAGAGCCCGACAGGGCCCGACCGAGCCCGACAGAGCCCAGTAGAGCCCGACAGAGCCCGACAGAGCCCGACAGAGCCCGACAGGGCCCAGTAGAGCCCAGTAGAACCCGACAGAGCCCGACAGAGCCCGACAGAGCCCGACAGAGCCCGACAGGGCCCGACAGGGCCCGACAGAGCCCGACAGGGCCCGACAGAGCCCGACAGAGCCCGACAGAGCCCAGTAAAGCCCGACAGAGCCCGACAGAGCCCGACAGAGCCCGACAGAGCTCGACATGGCCCGACAGGGCCCGACAGGGCCCAGTAGAGCCCGACAGAGCCCGACAGGGCCCGACAGAGCCCGACAGAGCCCGACAGAGCCCGACAGAGCCCGACAGGGCCCGACAGAGCCCGACAGGGCCCAGTAGAGCCCGACAGAGCCCGACAGAGCCCGACAGGGCCCGACAGAGCCCGACAGAGCCCGACAGAGCCCGACAGGGCCCGACCGAGCCCGACAGAGCCCAGTAGAGCCCGACAGAGCCCGACAGAGCCCGAGAGAGCCCGACAGGGCCCAGTAGAGCCCAGTAGAACCCGACAGAGCCCGACAGAGCCCGACAGAGCCCGACAGAGCCCGACAGGGCCCGACAGGGCCCGACAGGGCCCAGTAGAGCCCGACAGAGCCCGACAGAGACCGACAGGGCCCGACAGAGACCAGTAGAGCCCGACAGAGCCCGACAGAGCCCGACAGAGCCCGACAGGGCCCGACCGAGCCCGACAGAGCCCAGTAGAGCCCGACAGAGCCTGACAGAGCCCGACAGAGCCCGACAGGGCCCAGTAGAGCCCAGTAGAACCCGAAAGTGCCCGACAGAGCCCGACAGGGCCCGACAGGGCCCGACAGAGCCCGACAGGGCCCGACAGGTCCCGACAGGGCCCGACAGAGCCCGACAGAGCCCGACAGGGCCCGACAGGGCCCGACAGAACCCGACAGGGCCCAGTAGAGCTCGACAGAGCCCGACAGAGCCCGACAGGGCCCGACAGAGCCCGACAGAGCCCGACAGGGCCCGACAGGGCTCGACAGGGCCCAGTAGAGCTCGACAGAGCCCGACAGAGCCCGACAGAGCCCGACAGAGCCCGACAGGGCCCGACAGAGCCCGACAGGGCCCGACAGGGCCCGACAGGGCCCAGTAGAGCCCGACAGAGCCCGACAGGGCCCGACAGAGCCCGACAGAGCCCGACAGAGCCCGACAGGGCCCAGTAGAGCCCAGTAGAACCCGACAGAGCCCAATAGAGCCCGACAGAGCCCGACAGAGCCCGACAGAGCCCGACAGGGCCCAGTAGAGCCCAGTAGAACCCGACAGAGCCCGACAGAGCCCTACAGAGCCCGACAGAGCCCGACAGGGCCCGACAGGGCCCGACAGAGCCCGACAGAGCCCGACAGGGCCCGACAGGGCCCAACAGAGCCCGACAGAGCCCAGTAGAGCCCGACAGAGCCCGACAGAGCCCGACAGAGCCCAGTAGAGCCCGACAGAGCCCGACAGAGCCCGACAGAGCCCGACAGGGCCCGACAGAGCCCGACAGAGCCCGACAGGGCCCGACAGAGCCCGACAGGGCCCAGTAGAGCCCGACAGAGCCCGACAGAGCCCGACAGAGCCCGACAAAGCCCGACAGGGCCCGACAGGGCCCGACAGAGCCCGACAGGGCCCGACAGAGCCCGACAGAGCCCGACAGGGCCCGACAGGGCCCGACAGAGCCCGACAGGGCCCAGTAGAGCCCGACAGAGCCCGACAGGGCCCGACAGAACCCGACAGGGCCCAGTAGAGCTCGACAGAGCCCGACAGGGCCCGACAGGGCCCGACAGAGACCGACAGGGACCGACAGGGCCCAGTAGAGCCCAGTAGAACCCGACAGAGCCCAATAGAGCCCGACAGAGCCCGACAGAGCCCGACAGAGCCCGACAGGGCCCGACAGAGCCCGACAGAGCCCGACAGGGCCCGACAGGGCCCGACAGGGCCCGACAGGGCCCGACAGAACCCGACAGAGCCCGACAGAGCCCGACAGAGACCGACAGGGCCCAGTAGAGCCCAGTAGAACCCGACAGAGCCCAATAGAGCCCGACAGAGCCCGACAGAGCCCGACAGAGCCCGACAGGGCCCGACAGAGCCCGACAGAGCCCGACAGGGCCCGACAGGGCCCGACAGGGCCCGACAGAACCCGACAGAGCCCGACAGAGGCCAGTAGAGCCCGACAGAGCCCGACAGAGCCCGACAGAGCTCGACAGGGCCCGACAGAGCCCGACAGAGCCCGACAGAGCCCGACAGAGCCCGACAGAGCCCGACAGAGGCCAGTAGAGCCCGACAGAGCCCAGAAGAGCCCGACAGAGCCCGACAGAGCCCGACAGGGCCCGACATGGCCCGACAGAGCCCGACAGAGCCCGACAGAGCCCGACAGAGCCCAGTAGAGCCCGACAGAGCCCGACAGAGCCCGACAGAGCCCGACAGGGCCCGACAGAGCCCGCCAGAGCCCGCCAGAGCCCGCCAGAGCCCGACAGGGCCCGACAGAGCCCGACAGAGCCCAGTAGAGCTCGACAGAGCCCGACAGAGCCCGACAGAGCCCGACAGGGCCTGACAGGGCCCGACAGAGCCCGACAGGGCCCAGTAGAGCCCGACAGAGCCCGACAGGGCCCGACAGAGCCCGACAGAGCCCGACAGGGCCCGACAGGGCCCGACAGAGCCCGACAGGGCCCAGTAGAGCCCGACAGAGCCCGACAGAGCCCGACAGGGCCCGACAGGGCCCGACAGGGCCCGACAGGGTCCGACAGAACCCGACAGAGCCCGACAGAGCCCGACAGAGCCCAGTAGAGCCCGACAGAGCCCGACAGAGCCCGACAGAGCCCGACAGGGCCCAGTAGAGCCCGACAGAGCCCGACAGAGCCCGACAGAGCCCGACAGGGCCCGACAGGGCCCGACAGGGCCCGACAGAGCCCGACAGAGCCCGACAGGGCCCAGTAGAGCCCGACAGAGCCCGACAGAGACCAAAAGAGCCCGACAAAGCCCGACAGGGCCCGACAGGGCCCGACAGAGCCCGACAGAGCCCGACACAGCCCGACAGGGCCCGACAGAGCCCGACAGAGCCCGACAGAGCCCGACAGGGCCCAGTAGAGCCCGACAGAGCCCGACAGAGCCCGACAGAGCCCGACAGAGCCCGACAGAGCCCGACAGGGCCCGACAGAGCCCGACAGAGCCCGACAGGGCCCGACAGGGCCCAGTAGAGCTCGACAGGGCCCGACAGAGCCCGACAGGGCCCGACAGGGCCCGACAGAGCCCGACAGGGCCCGACAGGGCCCGACAGGGCCCAGTAGAGCCCGACAGAGCCCGACAGGGCCCGACAGAGCCCGACAGAGCCCGACAGAGCCCGACAGGGCCCAGTAGAGCCCAGTAGAACCCGACAGAGCCCGACAGAGCCCTACAGAGCCCGACAGAGCCCGACAGGGCCCGACAGGGCCCGACAGGGCCCGACAGGGCCCGACAGAGCCCGACAGGGCCCGACAGGGCCCGACAGAGCTCGACAGGGCCCGACAGGGCCCGACAGAGCCCGACAGAGGCCAGTAGAGCCCGACAGAGCCCGACAGAGCCCGACAGAGCTCGACAGGGCCCGACAGAGCCCGACAGAGCCCGACAGAGCCCGACAGAGGCCAGTAGAGCCCGACAGAGCCCAGTAGAGCCCGACAGAGCCCGACAGAGCCCGACAGAGCCCGACAGGGCCCGACAGGGCCCGACAGAGCCCGACAGAGCCCGACAGAGCCCAGTAGAGCCCGACAGAGCCCGACAGAGCCCGACAGAGCCCGACAGGGCCCGACAGAGCCCGCCAGAGCCCGCCAGAGCCCGACAGAGACCGACAGGGCCCGACAGAGCCCGACAGAGCCCAGTAGAGCTCGACAGAGCCCGACAGAGCCCGACAGAGCCCGACAGGGCCTGACAGGGCCCGACAGAGCCCGACAGGGCCCAGTAGAGCCCGACAGAGCCCGACAGGGCCCGACAGAGCCCGACAGAGCCCGACAGGGCCCGACAGGGCCCGACAGAGCCCGACAGGGCCCAGTAGAGCCCGACAGAGCCCGACAGAGCCCGACAGGGCCCGACAGGGCCCGACAGGGCCCGACAGGGCCCGACAGAACCCGACAGAGCCCGACAGAGCCCGACAGAGCCCAGTAGAGCCCGACAGAGCCCGACAGAGCCCGACAGGGCCCAGTAGAGCCCGACAGAGCCCGACAGAGCCCGACAGAGCCCGACAGGGCCCGACAGGGCCCGACAGGGCCCGACAGAGCCCGACAGGGCCCAGTAGAGCCCGACAGAGCCCGACAGAGACCAACAGAGCCCGACAAAGCCCGACAGGGCCCGACAGGGCCCGACAGAGCCCGACAGAGCCCGACACAGCCCGACAGGGCCCGACAGAGCCCGACAGAGCCCGACAGAGCCCGACAGGGCCCAGTAGAGCCCGACAGAGCCCGACAGAGCCCGACAGAGCCCGACAGAGCCCGACAGAGCCCGACAGGGCCCGACAGAGCCCGACAGAGCCCGACAGGGCCCGACAGGGCCCAGTAGAGCTCGACAGAGCCCGACAGGGCCCGACAGAGCCCGACAGAGCCCGACAGAGCCCGACAGGGCCCAGTAGAGCCCAGTAGAACCCGACAGAGCCCGACAGAGCCCTACAGAGCCCGACAGAGCCCGACAGGGCCCGACAGGGCCCGACAGAGCCCGACAGAGCCCGACAGGGCCCGACAGGGCCCGACAGGGCCCGACAGAGCTCGACAGGGCCCGACAGGTCCCAACAGAGCCCGACAGAGCCCGACAGAGCCCGACAGGGCCCGACAGGGCCCGACAGAGCCCGACAGAACCCGACAGAGCCCGACAGAGCCCGACAGAGCCCAGTAGAGCCCGACAGAGCCCGACAGAGCCCGACAGAGCCCGACAGAGCCCAGTAGAGCCCGACAGAGCCCGACAGAGCCCGACAGAGCCCGACAGGGCCCGACAGAGCCCGACAGGGCCCGACAGAGCCCGACAGAGCCCGACAGGGCCCAGTAGAGCCCGACAGAGCCCGACAGAGCCTGACAGAGCCCGACAAAGCCCGACAGGGCCCGACAGGGCCCGACAGAGCCCGACAGGGCCCGACAGAACACGACAGAGCCCGACAGAGCCCGTTAGGGCCCGACAGGGCCCGACAGGGCCCGACAGGGCCCAGTAGAGCCCGACAGAGCCCGACAGAACCCGACAGAGCCCGACAGAACCCGACAGGGCCCAGTAGAGCTCGACAGAGCCCGACAGGGCCTGACAGGGCCCGACAGAGACCGACAGGGACCGACAGGGCCCGACAGGGCCCGACAGAGCCCGACAGAGCCCGACAGAGCCCGACAGGGCCCAGTAGAGCCCAGCAGAACCCGACAGAGCCCAATAGAGCCCGACAGAGCCCGACAGAGCCCGACAGAGCCCGACAGAGCCCGACAGAGCCCGACAGGGCCCGACAGGGCCCGACAGAGCCCGACAGAGGCCAGTAGAGCCCGACAGAGCCCGACAGAGCCCGACAGAGCTCGACAGGGCCCGACAGAGCCCGACAGAGCCCGATAGAGCCCGACAGAGCCCAACAGAGGCCAGTAGAGCCCGACAGAGCAGAGTAGAGCCCGACAGAGCCCGACAGAGCCCGACAGAGCCCGACAGGGCCCGACAGGGCCCGACAGGGCCCGACAGAGCCCAGTAGAGCCCGACAGAGCCCGACAGGGCCCGACAGAGCCCGACAGAGCCCGACAGAGCCCGACAGGGCCCGACAGAGCCCGACAGAGCCCGCCAGAGCCCGACAGAGCCCGACAGAGCCCGACAGAGCCCGACAGAGCCCGACAGGGCCCGACAGGGCCCGACAGAGCCCGACAGGGCCCGACAGAGCCAGACAGAGCCCGACAGGGCCCAGTAGAGCCCGACAGAGCCCGACAGGGCCCGACAGAGCCCGACAGAGCCCGACAGGGCCCGACAGGGCCCGACAGGGCCCGACAGGGCCCGACAGAGCCCGACAGGGCCCAGTAGAGCCCGACAGAGCCCGACAGAGCCCGACAGGGCCCGACAGAGCCCGACAGAGCCCGACAGAGCCCGACAGGGCCCGACAGGGCCCAGTAGAGCCCGACAGAGCCCGCCAGAGCCCGACAGAGCCCAACAGAGCCCGACAGGGCCCGACAGAGCCCGACAGAGCCCAGTAGAGCTCGACAGAGCCCGACAGAGCCCGACAGGGCCCGACAGGGCCCGACAGGGCCCGACAGGGCCCAGTAGAGCCCGACAGAGCCCGACAGGGCCCGACAGAGCCCGACAGAGCCCGACAGGGCCCGACAGGGCCCGACAGAGCCCGACAGAGCCCGACAGAGCCCGACAGGGCCCGACAGAGCCCGACAGGGCCCAGTAGAGCCCGACAGAGCCTGACAGAGCCCGACAGAGCCCGACAGGGCCCGACACAGCTTGACAGAGCCCAGTAGAGCTCGACAGAGCCCGACAGAGCCCGACAGGGCCCTACAGGGCCCGACAGGGCCCGACAGGGCCCAGTAGAGCCCGACAGAGCCCGACAGAGCCCGACAGAGCCCGACAGGGCCCAACAGAACCCGACAGAGCCCGACAGAGCCCGACAGGGCCCGACAGGGCCCGATAGAGCCCGACAGAGACCAGTAGAGCCCGACAGAGCCCGACAGAGCCCGACAGAGCCCGACAGAGCCCGACAGGGCCCGACCGAGCCCGACAGAGCCCAGTAGAGCCCGACAGAGCCCGACAGAGCCCGACAGAGCCCGACAGAGCCCGACAGAGCCTGACAGGGCCCAGTAGAGCCCAGTAGAACCCGACAGAGCCTGACAGAGCCCGACAGAGCCCGACAGGGCCCGACAGGGCCCGACAGGGCCCGACAGAGCCCGACAGGGCCCGACAGAGCCCGACAGGGCCCGACAGGGCCCGACAGAGCCCAGTAGAGCTCGACAGAGCCCGACAGAGCCCGACAGGGCCCGACAGGGCCCAGTAGAGCCCGACAGAGCCCGACAGGGCCCGACAGGGCCCGACAGGGCCCGACAGAGACCAGTAGAGCCCGACAGAGCCCGACCGAGCCCGACAGAGCCCAGTAGAGCACGACAGAGCCCGACAGGGCCCAGTAGAGCCCAGTAGAACCCGACAGAGCCCAGTAGAGCCCGACAGAGCCCGACAGAGCCCGACAGAGCCCGACAGGGCCCGACAGCGCCCGACAGCGCCCGACAGAGCCCGACAGAGCCCGACAGGGCCCGACAGAGCCCGACAGAACCCGACAGAGCCCGACAGAGCCCAGTATAGCCCGACAGAGCCCGACAGAGCCCGACAGAGCCCGACAGAGCTCGACATGGCCCGACAGGGCCCGACAGGGCCCAGTAGAACCCGACAGAGCCCGACAGGGCCCGACAGAGCCCGACAGAGCCCGACAGAGCCCGACAGAGCCCGACAGAGCCCGACAGGGCCCGACAGAGCCCGACAGGGCCCGACAGGGCCCGACAGAGCTCGACAGGGCCCGACAAGTCCCAACATAGCCCGACAGAGCCCGACAGAGCCCGACAGGGCCCGACAGGGCCCGACAGAGCCCGACAGAACCCGACAGAGCCCGACAGAGCCCAGTAGAGCCCGACAGAGCCCGACAGAGCCCGACAGAGCCCGACAGGGCCCAGTAGAGCCCGACAGAGCCCGACAGAGCCCGACAGAGCCCGACAGAGCCCGACAGGGCCCGACAGAGCCCGACAGGGCCCGACAGAGCCCGACAGAGCCGGACAGGGCCCAGTAGAGCCCGACAGAGCCCGACAGAGCCCGACAGAGCCCGACAAAGCCCGACAAAGCCCGACAGGGCCCGACAGAGCCCGACAGAGCCCGACAGGGCCCGACAGAGCCCGACACAGCCCGACAGGGCCCGACAGAGCCCGACAGAGCCCGACAGGGCCCAGTAGAGCCCGACAGAGCCCGACAGAGCCCGACAGGGCCCGACAGAACCCGACAGGGCCCAGTAGAGCTCGACAGAGCCCGACAGGGCCCGACAGGGCCCGACAGAGACCGACAGAGACCGACAGGGCCCGACAGGGCCCGACAGGGCCCGACAGAGCCCGACAGGGCCCAGTAGAGCCCAGTAGAACCCGACAGAGCCCAATAGAGCCCGACAGAGCCCGACAGAGCCCGACAGGGCCCGACAGGGCCCGACAGAGCCCGACAGAGCCCGACAGGGCCCGACAGGGCCCGACAGAGCCCGACAGAGCCCGACAGAGCCCGACAGGGCCCAGTAGAGCCCGACAGAGCCCGATAGAGCCCGACAGAGCCCGACAGTGCCCGACAGAGCCCGACAGAGCCCGACAGGGCCCGACAGGGCCCGACAGGGCCCGACAGAACCCGACAGAGCCCGACAGAGGCCAGTAGAGCCCGACAGAGCCCGACAGAGCCCGACAGAGCTCGACAGGGCCCGACAGAACCCGACAGAGCCCGACAGAGCCCGACAGAGGCCAGTAGAGCCCGACAGAGCCCAGTAGAGCCGAACAGAGCCCGACAGAGCCCGACAGAGCCCGACAGAGCTAGACAGGGCCCGACAGGACCCGACAGAGCCCGACAGAGCCCGACAGAGCCCGACAGAGCCCGACAGGGCCCGACAGGGCCCGACAGGGCCCGACAGGGCCCGACAGAGCCCAGTAGAGCCCAACAGAGCCTGACAGAGCCCGACAGAGCCCGACAGGGCCCAGTAGAGCCCGACAGAGCCCGACAGAGCCCGACAGGGCCCGACAGGGCCCGACAGAGCCCGACAGAGCTCGACAGGGCCCGACAGGGCCCGACAGAGCCCGACAGAGCCCGACAGGGCCCGACAGGGCCCGACAGAGCCCAGTAGAGCCCGACAGAGCCCGACAGAGCCCGACAGAGCCCGACAGAGCCCAGTAGAGCCCGACAGAGACCGACAGAGCCCGACAGAGCCCGACAGAGCCCGACAGAGCCCGACAGGGCCCAGTAGAGCCCGACAGAGCCCGACAGAGCCCGACAGAGCCCGACAGGGCCCGACAGGGCCCGACAGGGCCCGACAGGGCCCGACAGAGCCCGACAGAGCCGGACAGGGCCCAGTAGAGCCCGACAGAGCCCGACAGAGACCGACAGAGCCCGACAAAGCCCGACAGGGCCCGACAGGGCCCGACAGAGACCGACAGAGCCCGACAGGGCCCGACAGAGCCCGACAGAGCCCGACAGAGCCCGACAGGGCCCGACAGGGCCCGACAGAGCCCGACAGAGCCCGACAGGGCCCGACAGGGCCCAGTAGAGCTCGACAGAGCCCGACAGAGCCCGACAGGGCCCGACAGGGCCCGACAGAGCCCGACAGGGCCCAGTAGAGCCCGACAGAGCCCGACAGGGCCCGACAGAGCCCGACAGAGCCCGACAGAGCCCAGTAGAGCCCAGTAGAACCCGACAGAGCCCAATAGAGCCCGACAGAGCCCGACAGAGCCCGACAGAGCCCGACAGGGCCCAGTAGAGCCCAGTAGAACCCGACAGAGCCCGACAGAGCCCTACAGAGCCCGACAGAGCCCGACAGGGCCCGACAGGGCCCGACAGAGCCCGACAGAGCCCGACAGGGCCCGACAGGGCCCGACAGAGCCCGACAGGGCCCGACAGGGCCCGACAGGGCCCGACAGAGCTCGACAGGGCCCGACAGGTCCCAACAGAGCCCGACAGAGCCCGACAGAGCCCGACAGGGCCCGACAGGGCCCGACAGAGCCCGACAGAGCCCGACAGAGCCCGACAGAGCCCACTAGAGCCCGACAGAGCCCGACAGAGCCCGACAGAGCCCGACAGGGCCCAGTAGAGCCCGACAGAGCCCGACAGGGCCCGACAGAGCCCGACAGGGCCCGACAGAGCCCGACAGAGCCGGACAGGGCCCAGTAGAGCCCGACAGAGCCCGACAGAGCCCGACAGAGCCCGACAAAGCCCGACAGGGCCCGACAGGGCCCGACAGAGCCCGACAGGGCCCGACAGAGCCCGACAGAGCCCGACAGAGCCCGTTAGGGCCCGACAGGGCCCGACAGAGCCCGACAGGGCCCAGTAGAGCCCGACAGGGCCCGACAGAGCCCGACAGAGCCCGACAGAGCCCGACAGAGCCCGACAGAGCCCGACAGAACCCGACAGGGCCCAGTAGAGCTCGACAGAGCCCCACAGGGCCCGACAGGGCCCGACAGAGACCGACAGGGACCGACAGGGCCCGACAGGGCCCTACAGAGCCCGACAGAGCCCGACAGAGCCCGACAGAGCCCGACAGGGCCCAGTAGAGCCCAGTAGAACCCGACAGAGCCCAATAGAGCCCGACAGAGCCCGACAGAGCCCGACAGAGCCCGACAGGGCCCGACAGGGCCCGACAGGGCCCGACAGGGCCCGACAGAGGCCAGTAGAGCCCGACAGAGCCCGACAGAGCCCGACAGAGCTCGACAGGGCCCGACAGAGCCCGACAGAGCCCGACAGAGCCCAACAGAGGCCAGTAGAGCCCGACAGAGCAGAGTAGAGCCCGACAGAGCCCGACAGAGCCCGACAGAGCCCGACAGGGCCCGACAGGGCCCGACAGAGCCCGACAGAGCCCGACAGAGCCCAGTAGAGCCCGACAGAGCCCGACAGAGCCCGACAGAGCCCGACAGGGCCCGACAGGGCCCGACAGAGCCCGACAGAGCCCGACAGAGCCCGACAGGGCCCGACAGAGCCCGCCAGAGCCCGCCAGAGCCCGACAGAGCCCGACAGAGCCCGACAGGGCCCGACAGAGCCCGACAGGGCCCGACAGAGCCAGACAGAGCCCAACAGGGCCCAGTAGAGCCCGACAGAGCCCGACAGGGCCCGACAGAGCCCGACAGAGCCCGACAGGGCCCGACAGGGCCCGACAGGGCCCGACAGAGCCCGACAGGGCCCGACAGAGCCCGACAGGGCCCAGTAGAGCCCGACAGAGCCCGACAGAGCCCGACAGGGCCCGACAGGGCCCAACAGAGCCCGACAGAGCCCGACAGAGCCCGACAGGGCCCGACAGGGCCCAGTAGAGCCCGACAGAGCCCGCCAGAGCCCGACAGAGCCCAACAGAGCCCAACAGGGCCCGACAGAGCCCGACAGAGCCCAGTAGAGCTCGACAGAGCCCGACAGAGCCCGACAGGGCCCGACAGGGCCCGACAGAGCCCGACAGAGCCCAGTAGAGCCCGACAGAGCCCGACAGGGCCCGACAGAGCCCGACAGAGCCCGACAGGGCCCGACAGGGCCCGACAGAGCCCGACAGAGCCCGACAGGGCCCGACAGAGCCTGACAGGGCCCAGTAGAGCCCGACAGAGCCTGACAGAGCCCGACAGAGCCCGACAGGGCCCGACAGAGCTTGACAGAGCCCAGTAGAGCTCGACAGAGCCCGACAGAGCCCGACAGGGCCCTACAGGGCCCGACAGGGCCCGACAGGGCCCAGTAGAGCCCGACAGAGCCCGACAGAGCCCGACAGGGCCCAACAGAACCTGACAGAGCCCGACAGAGCCCGACAGGGCCCGACAGGGCCCGACAGAGCCCGACAGCGACCAGTAGAGCCCGACAGAGCCCGACAGAGCCCGACAGAGCCCGACAGAGCCCGACAGAGCCCAGTAGAGCCCGACAGAGCCCGACAGAGCCCGACAGAGCCCGACAGAGCCTGACAGGGCCCAGTAGAGCCCAGTAGAACCCGACAGAGCCCGACAGAGACCGACAGAGCCCGACAAAGCCCGACAGGGCCCGACAGGGCCCGACAGAGCCCGACAGAGCCCGACAGGGCCCGACAGAGCCCGACAGAGCCCGACAGAGCCCGACAGGGCCCGACAGGGCCCGACAGAGCCCGACAGAGCCCGACAGGGCCCGACAGGGCCCAGTAGAGCTCGACAGAGCCCGACAGAGCCCGACAGGGCCCGACAGGGCCCGACAGAGCCCGACAGGGCCCAGTAGAGCCCGACAGAGCCCGACAGGGCCCGACAGAGTCCGACAGAGCCCGACAGAGCCCGACAGAGCCCAGTAGAGCCCAGTAGAACCCGACAGAGCCCAATAGAGCCCGACAGAGCCCGACAGAGCCCGACAGAGCCCGACAGGGCCCAGTAGAGCCCAGTAGAACCCGACAGAGCCCGACAGAGCCCTACAGAGCCCGACAGAGCCCGACAGGGCCCGACAGGGCCCGACAGAGCCCGACAGAGCCCGACAGAGCCCGACAGGGCCCGACAGGGCCCGACAGAGCCCGACAGGGCCCGACAGGGCCCGACAGGGCCCGACAGAGCTCGACAGGGCCCGACAGGTCCCGACAGAGCCCGACAGAGCCCGACAGAGCCCGACAGGGCCCGACAGGGCCCGACAGAGCCCGACAGAGCCCGACAGAGCCCGACAGAGCCCACTAGAGCCCGACAGAGCCCGACAGAGACCGACAGAGCCCGACAGGGCCCAGTAGAGCCCGACAGAGCCCGACAGGGCCCGACAGAGCCCGACAGGGCCCGACAGAGCCCGACAGAGCCGGACAGGGCCCAGTAGAGCCCGACAGAGCCCGACAGAGCCCGACAGAGCCCGACAAAGCCCGACAGGGCCCGACAGGGCCCGACAGAGCCCGACAGGGCCCGACAGAGCCCGACAGAGCCCGACAGAGCCCGTTAGGGCCCGACAGGGCCCGACAGAGCCCGACAGGGCCCAGTAGAGCCCGACAGGGCCCGACAGAGCCCGACAGAGCCCGACAGAGCCCGACAGAGCCCGACAGAACCCGACAGGGCCCAGTAGAGCTCGACAGAGCCCCACAGGGCCCGACAGGGCCCGACAGAGACCGACAGGGACCGACAGGGCCCGACAGGGCCCTACAGAGCCCGACAGAGCCCGACAGAGCCCGACAGAGCCCGACAGGGCCCAGTAGAGCCCAGTAGAACCCGACAGAGCCCAATAGAGCCCGACAGAGCCCGACAGAGCCCGACAGAGCCCGACAGGGCCCGACAGGGCCCGACAGGGCCCGACAGGGCCCGACAGAGGCCAGTAGAGCCCGACAGAGCCCGACAGAGCCCGACAGAGCTCGACAGGGCCCGACAGAGCCCGACAGAGCCCGACAGAGCCCGACAGAGCCCAACAGAGGCCAGTAGAGCCCGACAGAGCAGAGTAGAGCCCGACAGAGCCCGACAGAGCCCGACAGAGCCCGACAGGGCCCGACAGGGCCCGACAGAGCCCGACAGAGCCCGACAGAGCCCAGTAGAGCCCGACAGAGCCCGACAGAGCCCGACAGGGCCCGACAGGGCCCGACAGAGCCCGACAGAGCCCGACAGAGCCCGACAGGGCCCGACAGAGCCCGCCAGAGCCCGCCAGAGCCCTCCAGAGCCCGACAGAGCCCGACAGGGCCCGACAGAGCCCGACAGGGCCCGACAGAGCCAGACAGAGCCCAACAGGGCCCAGTAGAGCCCGACAGAGGCCGACAGGGCCCGACAGAGCCCGACAGAGCCCGACAGGGCCCGACAGGGCCCGACAGGGCCCGACAGAGCCCGACAGGGCCCGACAGAGCCCGACAGGGCCCAGTAGAGCCCGACAGAGCCCGACAGAGCCCGACAGGGCCCGACAGGGCCCGACAGAGCCCGACAGAGCCCGACAGAGCCCGACAGGGCCCGACAGGGCCCAGTAGAGCCCGACAGAGCCCGCCAGAGCCCGACAGAGCCCAACAGAGCCCAACAGGGCCCGACAGAGCCCGACAGAGCCCAGTAGAGCTCGACAGAGCCCGACAGAGCCCGACAGGGCCCGACAGGGCCCGACAGAGCCCGACAGAGCCCAGTAGAGCCCGACAGAGCCCGACAGGGCCCGACAGAGCCCGACAGAGCCCGACAGGGCCCGACAGGGCCCGACAGAGCCCGACAGAGCCCGACAGGGCCCGACAGAGCCTGACAGGGCCCAGTAGAGCCCGACAGAGCCTGACAGAGCCCGACAGAGCCCGACAGGGCCCGACAGAGCTTGACAGAGCCCAGTAGAGCTCGACAGAGCCCGACAGAGCCCGACAGGGCCCTACAGGGCCCGACAGGGCCCGACAGGGCCCAGTAGAGCCCGACAGAGCCCGACAGAGCCCGACAGGGCCCAACAGAACCTGACAGAGCCCGACAGAGCCCGACAGGGCCCGACAGGGCCCGACAGAGCCCGACAGCGACCAGTAGAGCCCGACAGAGCCCGACAGAGCCCGACAGAGCCCGACAGAGCCCGACAGAGCCCAGTAGAGCCCGACAGAGCCCGACAGAGCCCGACAGAGCCCGACAGAGCCTGACAGGGCCCAGTAGAACCCGACAGAGCCCGACAGAGCCCGACAGAGCCCGACAGGGCCCGACAGGGCCCGACAGAGCCCGACAGAGCCCAGTAGAACCCGACAGAGCCCGACAGAGCCCGACAGAGCCCAGTAGAACCCGACAGAGCCCGACAGAGCCCGACAGAGCCCGACAGGGCCCGACAGGGCCCGACAGAGCCCGACAGAGCCCGACAGGGCCCGACAGAGCCCGACAGGGCCCGACAGAGCCCAGTAGAGCTCGACAGAGCCCGACAGAGCCCGACAGGGCCCGACAGGGCCCAGTAGAGCCCGACAGAGCCCGACAGAGCCCGACAGAGCCCGACAGGGCCCGACAGGGCCCGACAGAGCCCGACAGGGCCCGACAGAGCCCGACAGAGCCCGACAGGGCCCGACAGGGCCCGACAGGGCCCGACAGAGACCAGTAGAGCCCGACAGAGCCCGACAGAGCCCGACAGAGCTTGAGAGAGCCCGACAGGGCCCGACCGAGCCCGACAGAGCCCAGTAGAGCACGACAGAGCCCGACAGGGCCCAGTAGAGCCCAGTAGAACCCGACAGAGCCCAGTAGAGCCCGACAGAGCCCGACAGAGCCCGACAGAGCCCGACAGAGCCCGACAGGGCCCGACAGCGCCCGACAGAGCCCGACAGAGCCCGACAGAGCCCGACAGGGCCCGACAGAGCCCGACAGAACCCGACAGAGCCCGACAGAGCCCAGTAGAGCCCGACAGAGCCCGACAGGGCCCGACAGAGCCCGACAGAGCCCGACAGAGCCCGACAGAGCCCGACAGGGCCCAGTAGAGCCCGACAGAGCCCGACAGAGCCCGACAGGGCCCGACAGGGCCCGACAGAGACCAGTAGAGCCCGACAGAGCCCGACAGAGCCCGACAGAGCCCGACAGGGCCCGACCGAGCCCGACAGAGCCCAGTAGAGCCCGACAGAGCCTGACAGAGCCCGACAGAGCCCGACAGGGCCCAGTAGAGCCCAGTAGAACCCGAAAGAGCCCGACAGAGCCCGACAGGGCCCGACAGGGCCCGACAGGGCCCGACAGGTCCCGACAGAGTCCGACAGGGCCCGACAGGGCCCGACAGGGCCCGACAGAGCTCGACAGGGCCCGTCAGAGCTCGACAGGGCCCGACAGAGCCTGACAGGGCCCGACAGGGCCCGACAGGGCCCGACAGAGCCCGACAGAGCCCAGTAGAGCCCGACAGAGCCCGACAGGGCCCGACAGAGCCCGACAGAGCCCAGTAGAGCCCGACAGAGCCCGACAGGGCCCGACAGAGCCCGACAGAGCCCGACAGGGCCCGACAGGGCCCGACAGGGCCCGACAGAGCCCGACAGGGCCCGACAGAGCCCGACAGGGCCCAGTAGAGCCCGACAGAGCCCGACAGAGCCCGACAGGGCCCGACAGGGCCCCACAGAGCCCGACAGAGCCCGACAGAGCCCGACAGGGCCCGACAGGGCCCAGTAGAGCCCGACAGAGCCCGCCAGAGCCCGACAGAGCCCAACAGAGCCCAACAGGGCCCGACAGAGCCCGACAGAGCCCAGTAGAGCTCGACAGAGCCCGACAGAGCCCGACAGGGCCCGACAGGGCCCGACAGAGCCCGACAGAGCCCAGTAGAGCCCGACAGAGCCCGACAGGGCCCGACAGAGCCCGACAGGGCCCGACAGAGCCTGACAGGGCCCAGTAGAGCCCGACAGAGCCTGACAGAGCCCGACAGAGCCCGACAGGGCCCGACAGAGCTTGACAGAGCCCAGTAGAGCTCGACAGAGCCCGACAGAGCCCGACAGGGCCCTACAGGGCCCGACAGGGCCCGACAGGGCCCAGTAGAGCCCGACAGAGCCCGACAGAGCCCGACAGGGCCCAACAGAACCTGACAGAGCCCGACAGAGCCCGACAGGGCCCGACAGGGCCCGACAGAGCCCGACAGCGACCAGTAGAGCCCGACAGAGCCCGACAGAGCCCGACAGAGCCCGACAGAGCCCGACAGAGCCCAGTAGAGCCCGACAGAGCCCGACAGAGCCCGACAGAGCCCGACAGGGCCCGACAGGGCCCGACAGAGCCCGACAGAGCCCGACAGGGCCCGACAGGGCCCGACAGGGCCCAGTAGAGCCCGACAGAGCCCGCCAGAGCCCGACAGAGCCCAACAGAGCCCAACAGGGCCCGACAGAGCCCGACAGAGCCCAGTAGAGCCCGACAGAGCCCGACAGAGCCCGACAGGGCCCGACAGGGCCCGACAGGGCCCAGTAGAGCCCGACAGAGCCCGCCAGAGCCCGACAGAGCCCAACAGAGCCCAACAGGGCCCGACAGAGCCCGACAGAGCCCAGTAGAGCTCGACAGAGCCCGACAGAGCCCGACAGGGCCCGACAGGGCCCGACAGAGCCCGACAGAGCCCAGTAGAGCCCGACAGAGCCCGACAGGGCCCGACAGAGCCCGACAGAGCCCGACAGGGCCCGACAGGGCCCGACAGAGCCCGACAGAGCCCGACAGGGCCCGACAGAGCCTGACAGGGCCCAGTAGAGCCCGACAGAGCCTGACAGAGCCCGACAGAGCCCGACAGGGCCCGACAGAGCTTGACAGAGCCCAGTAGAGCTCGACAGAGCCCGACAGAGCCCGACAGGGCCCTACAGGGCCCGACAGGGCCCGACAGGGCCCAGTAGAGCCCGACAGAGCCCGACAGAGCCCGACAGGGCCCAACAGAACCTGACAGAGCCCGACAGAGCCCGACAGGGCCCGACAGGGCCCGACAGGGCCCGACAGCGACCAGTAGAGCCCGACAGAGCCCGACAGAGCCCGACAGAGCCCGACAGAGCCCGACAGAGCCCAGTAGAGCCCGACAGAGCCCGACAGAGCCCGACAGAGCCCGACAGAGCCTGACAGGGCCCAGTAGAGCCCAGTAGAACCCGACAGAGCCCGACAGAGACCGACAGAGCCCGACAAAGCCCGACAGGGCCCGACAGGGCCCGACAGAGCCCGACAGAGCCCGACAGGGCCCGACAGAGCCCGACAGAGCCCGACAGAGCCCGACAGGGCCCGACAGGGCCCGACAGAGCCCGACAGAGCCCGACAGGGCCCGACAGGGCCCAGTAGAGCTCGACAGAGCCCGACAGAGCCCGACAGGGCCCGACAGGGCCCGACAGAGCCCGACAGGGCCCAGTAGAGCCCGACAGAGCCCGACAGGGCCCGACAGAGCCCGACAGAGCCCGACAGAGCCCGACAGAGCCCAGTAGAGCCCAGTAGAACCCGACAGAGCCCAATAGAGCCCGACAGAGCCCGACAGAGCCCGACAGAGCCCGACAGGGCCCAGTAGAGCCCAGTAGAACCCGACAGAGCCCGACAGAGCCCTACAGAGCCCGACAGAGCCCGACAGGGCCCGACAGGGCCCGACAGAGCCCGACAGAGCCCGACAGAGCCCGACAGGGCCCGACAGGGCCCGACAGGGCCCGACAGGGCCCGACAGAGCTCGACAGGGCCCGACAGGTCCCGACAGAGCCCGACAGAGCCCGACAGAGCCCGACAGGGCCCGACAGGGCCCGACAGAGCCCGACAGAGCCCGACAGAGCCCGACAGAGCCCACTAGAGCCCGACAGAGCCCGACAGAGACCGACAGAGCCCGACAGGGCCCAGTAGAGCCCGACAGAGCCCGACAGGGCCCGACAGAGCCCGACAGGGCCCGACAGAGCCCGACAGAGCCGGACAGGGCCCAGTAGAGCCCGACAGAGCCCGACAGAGCCCGACAGAGCCCGACAAAGCCCGACAGGGCCCGACAGGGCCCGACAGAGCCCGACAGGGCCCGACAGAGCCCGACAGAGCCCGACAGAGCCCGTTAGGGCCCGACAGGGCCCGACAGAGCCCGACAGGGCCCAGTAGAGCCCGACAGGGCCCGACAGAGCCCGACAGAGCCCGACAGAGCCCGACAGAGCCCGACAGAGCCCGACAGAACACGACAGGGCCCAGTAGAGCTCGACAGAGCCCCACAGGGCCCGACAGGGCCCGACAGAGACCGACAGGGACCGACAGGGCCCGACAGGGCCCTACAGAGCCCGACAGAGCCCGACAGAGCCCGACAGAGCCCGACAGGGCCCAGTAGAGCCCAGTAGAACCCGACAGAGCCCAATAGAGCCCGACAGAGCCCGACAGAGCCCGACAGAGCCCGACAGGGCCCGACAGGGCCCGACAGGGCCCGACAGGGCCCGACAGAGGCCAGTAGAGCCCGACAGAGCCCGACAGAGCCCGACAGAGCTCGACAGGGCCCGACAGAGCCCGACAGAGCCCGACAGAGCCCGACAGAGCCCAACAGAGGCCAGTAGAGCCCGACAGAGCAGAGTAGAGCCCGACAGAGCCCGACAGAGCCCGACAGAGCCCGACAGGGCCCGACAGGGCCCGACAGAGCCCGACAGAGCCCGACAGAGCCCAGTAGAGCCCGACAGAGCCCGACAGAGCCCGACAGAGCCCGACAGGGCCCGACAGGGCCCGACAGAGCCCGACAGAGCCCGACAGGGCCCGACAGGGCCCGACAGAGCCCGCCAGAGCCCGCCAGAGCCCGCCAGAGCCCGACAGAGCCCGACAGGGCCCGACAGAGCCCGACAGGGCCCGACAGAGCCAGACAGAGCCCAACAGGGCCCAGTAGAGCCCGACAGAGGCCGACAGGGCCCGACAGAGCCCGACAGAGCCCGACAGGGCCCGACAGGGCCCGACAGGGCCCGACAGAGCCCGACAGGGCCCGACAGAGCCCGACAGGGCCCAGTAGAGCCCGACAGAGCCCGACAGAGCCCGACAGGGCCCGACAGGGCCCAACAGAGCCCGACAGAGCCCGACAGAGCCCGACAGGGCCCGACAGGGCCCAGTAGAGCCCGACAGAGCCCGCCAGAGCCCGACAGAGCCCAACAGAGCCCAACAGGGCCCGACAGAGCCCGACAGAGCCCAGTAGAGCTCGACAGAGCCCGACAGAGCCCGACAGGGCCCGACAGGGCCCGACAGAGCCCGACAGAGCCCAGTAGAGCCCGACAGAGCCCGACAGGGCCCGACAGAGCCCGACAGAGCCCGACAGGGCCCGACAGGGCCCGACAGGGCCCGACAGAGCCCGACAGGGCCCGACAGAGCCTGACAGGGCCCAGTAGAGCCCGACAGAGCCTGACAGAGCCCGACAGAGCCCGACAGGGCCCGACAGAGCTTGACAGAGCCCAGTAGAGCTCGACAGAGCCCGACAGAGCCCGACAGGGCCCTACAGGGCCCGACAGGGCCCGACAGGGCCCAGTAGAGCCCGACAGAGCCCGACAGAGCCCGACAGGGCCCAACAGAACCTGACAGAGCCCGACAGAGCCCGACAGGGCCCGACAGGGCCCGACAGAGCCCGACAGCGACCAGTAGAGCCCGACAGAGCCCGACAGAGCCCGACAGAGCCCGACAGAGCCCAGTAGAGCCCGACAGAGCCCGACAGAGCCCGACAGAGCCCGACAGAGCCTGACAGGGCCCAGTAGAGCCCAGTAGAACCCGACAGAGCCCGACAGAGCCCGACAGAGCCCGACAGGGCCCGACAGGGCCCGACAGAGCCCGACAGAGCCCGACAGGGCCCGACAGAGCCCGACAGGGCCCGACAGAGCCCAGTAGAGCTCGACAGAGCCCGACAGAGCCCGACAGGGCCCGACAGGGCCCAGTAGAGCCCGACAGAGCCCGACAGAGCCCGACAGAGCCCGACAGGGCCCGACAGGGCCCGACAGAGCCCGACAGGGCCCGACAGAGCCCGACAGAGCCCGACAGGGCCCGACAGGGCCCGACAGGGCCCGACAGAGACCAGTAGAGCCCGACAGAGCCCGACAGAGCCCGACAGAGCTTGAGAGAGCCCGACAGGGCCCGACCGAGCCCGACAGAGCCCAGTAGAGCACGACAGAGCCCGACAGGGCCCAGTAGAGCCCAGTAGAACCCGACAGAGCCCAGTAGAGCCCGACAGAGCCCGACAGAGCCCGACAGAGCCCGACAGAGCCCGACAGGGCCCGACAGCGCCCGACAGAGCCCGACAGAGCCCGACAGAGCCCGACAGGGCCCGACAGAGCCCGACAGAGCCCGACAGAACCCGACAGAGCCCGACAGAGCCCAGTAGAGCCCGACAGAGCCCGACAGGGCCCGACAGAGCCCGACAGAGCCCGACAGAGCCCGACAGAGCCCGACAGGGCCCGACAGGGCCCGACAGGGCCCAGTAGAGCCCGACAGAGCCCGACAGAGCCCGACAGGGCCCGACAGGGCCCGACAGAGACCAGTAGAGCCCGACAGAGCCCGACAGAGCCCGACAGAGCCCGACAGGGCCCGACCGAGCCCGACAGAGCCCAGTAGAGCCCGACAGAGCCTGACAGAGCCCGACAGAGCCCGACAGGGCCCAGTAGAGCCCAGTAGAACCCGAAAGAGCCCGACAGAGCCCGACAGGGCCCGACAGGGCCCGACAGGGCCCGACAGGTCCCGACAGAGCCCGACAGGGCCCGACAGGGCCCGACAGGGCCCGACAGAGCTCGACAGGGCCCGTCAGAGCTCGACAGGGCCCGACAGAGCCTGACAGGGCCCGACAGGGCCCGACAGGGCCCGACAGAGCCCGACAGAGCCCAGTAGAGCCCGACAGAGCCCGACAGGGCCCGACAGAGCCCGACAGAGCCCAGTAGAGCCCGACAGAGCCCGACAGGGCCCGACAGGGCCCGACAGGGCCCGACAGAGCCCGACAGAGCCCGACAGGGCCCGACAGGGCCCGACAGAGCCCGACAGAGCCCGACAGAGCCCGACAGGGCCCAGTAGAGCCCGACAGAGCCCGATAGAGCCCGACAGAGCCCGACAGTGCCCGACAGAGCCCGACAGAGCCCGACAGGGCCCGACAGGGCCCGACAGGGCCCGACAGAACCCGACAGAGCCCGACAGAGGCCAGTAGAGCCCGACAGAGCCCGACAGAGCCCGACAGAGCTCGACAGGGCCCGACAGAACCCGACAGAGCCCGACAGAGCCCGACAGAGGCCAGTAGAGCCCGACAGAGCCCAGTAGAGCCGAACAGAGCCCGACAGAGCCCGACAGAGCCCGACAGAGCTAGACAGGGCCCGACAGGACCCGACAGAGCCCGACAGAGCCCGACAGAGCCCGACAGAGCCCGACAGGGCCCGACAGGGCCCGACAGGGCCCGACAGGGCCCGACAGAGCCCAGTAGAGCCCAACAGAGCCTGACAGAGCCCGACAGAGCCCGACAGGGCCCAGTAGAGCCCGACAGAGCCCGACAGAGCCCGACAGGGCCCGACAGGGCCCGACAGAGCCCGACAGAGCTCGACAGGGCCCGACAGGGCCCGACAGAGCCCGACAGAGCCCGACAGGGCCCGACAGGGCCCGACAGAGCCCAGTAGAGCCCGACAGAGCCCGACAGAGCCCGACAGAGCCCGACAGAGCCCAGTAGAGCCCGACAGAGACCGACAGAGCCCGACAGAGCCCGACAGAGCCCGACAGAGCCCGACAGGGCCCAGTAGAGCCCGACAGAGCCCGACAGAGCCCGACAGAGCCCGACAGGGCCCGACAGGGCCCGACAGGGCCCGACAGGGCCCGACAGAGCCCGACAGAGCCGGACAGGGCCCAGTAGAGCCCGACAGAGCCCGACAGAGACCGACAGAGCCCGACAAAGCCCGACAGGGCCCGACAGGGCCCGACAGAGACCGACAGAGCCCGACAGGGCCCGACAGAGCCCGACAGAGCCCGACAGAGCCCGACAGGGCCCGACAGGGCCCGACAGAGCCCGACAGAGCCCGACAGGGCCCGACAGGGCCCAGTAGAGCTCGACAGAGCCCGACAGAGCCCGACAGGGCCCGACAGGGCCCGACAGAGCCCGACAGGGCCCAGTAGAGCCCGACAGAGCCCGACAGGGCCCGACAGAGCCCGACAGAGCCCGACAGAGCCCAGTAGAGCCCAGTAGAACCCGACAGAGCCCAATAGAGCCCGACAGAGCCCGACAGAGCCCGACAGAGCCCGACAGGGCCCAGTAGAGCCCAGTAGAACCCGACAGAGCCCGACAGAGCCCTACAGAGCCCGACAGAGCCCGACAGGGCCCGACAGGGCCCGACAGAGCCCGACAGAGCCCGACAGGGCCCGACAGGGCCCGACAGAGCCCGACAGGGCCCGACAGGGCCCGACAGGGCCCGACAGAGCTCGACAGGGCCCGACAGGTCCCAACAGAGCCCGACAGAGCCCGACAGAGCCCGACAGGGCCCGACAGGGCCCGACAGAGCCCGACAGAGCCCGACAGAGCCCGACAGAGCCCACTAGAGCCCGACAGAGCCCGACAGAGCCCGACAGAGCCCGACAGGGCCCAGTAGAGCCCGACAGAGCCCGACAGGGCCCGACAGAGCCCGACAGGGCCCGACAGAGCCCGACAGAGCCGGACAGGGCCCAGTAGAGCCCGACAGAGCCCGACAGAGCCCGACAGAGCCCGACAAAGCCCGACAGGGCCCGACAGGGCCCGACAGAGCCCGACAGGGCCCGACAGAGCCCGACAGAGCCCGACAGAGCCCGTTAGGGCCCGACAGGGCCCGACAGAGCCCGACAGGGCCCAGTAGAGCCCGACAGGGCCCGACAGAGCCCGACAGAGCCCGACAGAGCCCGACAGAGCCCGACAGAGCCCGACAGAACCCGACAGGGCCCAGTAGAGCTCGACAGAGCCCCACAGGGCCCGACAGGGCCCGACAGAGACCGACAGGGACCGACAGGGCCCGACAGGGCCCTACAGAGCCCGACAGAGCCCGACAGAGCCCGACAGAGCCCGACAGGGCCCAGTAGAGCCCAGTAGAACCCGACAGAGCCCAATAGAGCCCGACAGAGCCCGACAGAGCCCGACAGAGCCCGACAGGGCCCGACAGGGCCCGACAGGGCCCGACAGGGCCCGACAGAGGCCAGTAGAGCCCGACAGAGCCCGACAGAGCCCGACAGAGCTCGACAGGGCCCGACAGAGCCCGACAGAGCCCGACAGAGCCCAACAGAGGCCAGTAGAGCCCGACAGAGCAGAGTAGAGCCCGACAGAGCCCGACAGAGCCCGACAGAGCCCGACAGGGCCCGACAGGGCCCGACAGAGCCCGACAGAGCCCGACAGAGCCCAGTAGAGCCCGACAGAGCCCGACAGAGCCCGACAGAGCCCGACAGGGCCCGACAGGGCCCGACAGAGCCCGACAGAGCCCGACAGAGCCCGACAGGGCCCGACAGAGCCCGCCAGAGCCCGCCAGAGCCCGCCAGAGCCCGACAGAGCCCGACAGGGCCCGACAGAGCCCGACAGGGCCCGACAGAGCCAGACAGAGCCCAACAGGGCCCAGTAGAGCCCGACAGAGCCCGACAGGGCCCGACAGAGCCCGACAGAGCCCGACAGGGCCCGACAGGGCCCGACAGGGCCCGACAGAGCCCGACAGGGCCCGACAGAGCCCGACAGGGCCCAGTAGAGCCCGACAGAGCCCGACAGAGCCCGACAGGGCCCGACAGGGCCCAACAGAGCCCGACAGAGCCCGACAGAGCCCGACAGGGCCCGACAGGGCCCAGTAGAGCCCGACAGAGCCCGCCAGAGCCCGACAGAGCCCAACAGAGCCCAACAGGGCCCGACAGAGCCCGACAGAGCCCAGTAGAGCTCGACAGAGCCCGACAGAGCCCGACAGGGCCCGACAGGGCCCGACAGAGCCCGACAGAGCCCAGTAGAGCCCGACAGAGCCCGACAGGGCCCGACAGAGCCCGACAGAGCCCGACAGGGCCCGACAGGGCCCGACAGAGCCCGACAGAGCCCGACAGGGCCCGACAGAGCCTGACAGGGCCCAGTAGAGCCCGACAGAGCCTGACAGAGCCCGACAGAGCCCGACAGGGCCCGACAGAGCTTGACAGAGCCCAGTAGAGCTCGACAGAGCCCGACAGAGCCCGACAGGGCCCTACAGGGCCCGACAGGGCCCGACAGGGCCCAGTAGAGCCCGACAGAGCCCGACAGAGCCCGACAGGGCCCAACAGAACCTGACAGAGCCCGACAGAGCCCGACAGGGCCCGACAGGGCCCGACAGAGCCCGACAGCGACCAGTAGAGCCCGACAGAGCCCGACAGAGCCCGACAGAGCCCGACAGAGCCCGACAGAGCCCAGTAGAGCCCGACAGAGCCCGACAGAGCCCGACAGAGCCCGACAGAGCCTGACAGGGCCCAGTAGAGCCCAGTAGAACCCGACAGAGCCCGACAGAGACCGACAGAGCCCGACAAAGCCCGACAGGGCCCGACAGGGCCCGACAGAGCCCGACAGAGCCCGACAGGGCCCGACAGAGCCCGACAGAGCCCGACAGAGCCCGACAGGGCCCGACAGGGCCCGACAGAGCCCGACAGAGCCCGACAGGGCCCGACAGGGCCCAGTAGAGCTCGACAGAGCCCGACAGAGCCCGACAGGGCCCGACAGGGCCCGACAGAGCCCGACAGGGCCCAGTAGAGCCCGACAGAGCCCGACAGGGCCCGACAGAGTCCGACAGAGCCCGACAGAGCCCGACAGAGCCCAGTAGAGCCCAGTAGAACCCGACAGAGCCCAATAGAGCCCGACAGAGCCCGACAGAGCCCGACAGAGCCCGACAGGGCCCAGTAGAGCCCAGTAGAACCCGACAGAGCCCGACAGAGCCCTACAGAGCCCGACAGAGCCCGACAGGGCCCGACAGGGCCCGACAGAGCCCGACAGAGCCCGACAGAGCCCGACAGGGCCCGACAGGGCCCGACAGAGCCCGACAGGGCCCGACAGGGCCCGACAGGGCCCGACAGAGCTCGACAGGGCCCGACAGGTCCCGACAGAGCCCGACAGAGCCCGACAGAGCCCGACAGGGCCCGACAGGGCCCGACAGAGCCCGACAGAGCCCGACAGAGCCCGACAGAGCCCACTAGAGCCCGACAGAGCCCGACAGAGACCGACAGAGCCCGACAGGGCCCAGTAGAGCCCGACAGAGCCCGACAGGGCCCGACAGAGCCCGACAGGGCCCGACAGAGCCCGACAGAGCCGGACAGGGCCCAGTAGAGCCCGACAGAGCCCGACAGAGCCCGACAGAGCCCGACAAAGCCCGACAGGGCCCGACAGGGCCCGACAGAGCCCGACAGGGCCCGACAGAGCCCGACAGAGCCCGACAGAGCCCGTTAGGGCCCGACAGGGCCCGACAGAGCCCGACAGGGCCCAGTAGAGCCCGACAGGGCCCGACAGAGCCCGACAGAGCCCGACAGAGCCCGACAGAGCCCGACAGAACCCGACAGGGCCCAGTAGAGCTCGACAGAGCCCCACAGGGCCCGACAGGGCCCGACAGAGACCGACAGGGACCGACAGGGCCCGACAGGGCCCTACAGAGCCCGACAGAGCCCGACAGAGCCCGACAGAGCCCGACAGGGCCCAGTAGAGCCCAGTAGAACCCGACAGAGCCCAATAGAGCCCGACAGAGCCCGACAGAGCCCGACAGAGCCCGACAGGGCCCGACAGGGCCCGACAGGGCCCGACAGGGCCCGACAGAGGCCAGTAGAGCCCGACAGAGCCCGACAGAGCCCGACAGAGCTCGACAGGGCCCGACAGAGCCCGACAGAGCCCGACAGAGCCCGACAGAGCCCAACAGAGGCCAGTAGAGCCCGACAGAGCAGAGTAGAGCCCGACAGAGCCCGACAGAGCCCGACAGAGCCCGACAGGGCCCGACAGGGCCCGACAGAGCCCGACAGAGCCCGACAGAGCCCAGTAGAGCCCGACAGAGCCCGACAGAGCCCGACAGGGCCCGACAGGGCCCGACAGAGCCCGACAGAGCCCGACAGAGCCCGACAGGGCCCGACAGAGCCCGCCAGAGCCCGCCAGAGCCCTCCAGAGCCCGACAGAGCCCGACAGGGCCCGACAGAGCCCGACAGGGCCCGACAGAGCCAGACAGAGCCCAACAGGGCCCAGTAGAGCCCGACAGAGGCCGACAGGGCCCGACAGAGCCCGACAGAGCCCGACAGGGCCCGACAGGGCCCGACAGGGCCCGACAGAGCCCGACAGGGCCCGACAGAGCCCGACAGGGCCCAGTAGAGCCCGACAGAGCCCGACAGAGCCCGACAGGGCCCGACAGGGCCCGACAGAGCCCGACAGAGCCCGACAGAGCCCGACAGGGCCCGACAGGGCCCAGTAGAGCCCGACAGAGCCCGCCAGAGCCCGACAGAGCCCAACAGAGCCCAACAGGGCCCGACAGAGCCCGACAGAGCCCAGTAGAGCTCGACAGAGCCCGACAGAGCCCGACAGGGCCCGACAGGGCCCGACAGAGCCCGACAGAGCCCAGTAGAGCCCGACAGAGCCCGACAGGGCCCGACAGAGCCCGACAGAGCCCGACAGGGCCCGACAGGGCCCGACAGAGCCCGACAGAGCCCGACAGGGCCCGACAGAGCCTGACAGGGCCCAGTAGAGCCCGACAGAGCCTGACAGAGCCCGACAGAGCCCGACAGGGCCCGACAGAGCTTGACAGAGCCCAGTAGAGCTCGACAGAGCCCGACAGAGCCCGACAGGGCCCTACAGGGCCCGACAGGGCCCGACAGGGCCCAGTAGAGCCCGACAGAGCCCGACAGAGCCCGACAGGGCCCAACAGAACCTGACAGAGCCCGACAGAGCCCGACAGGGCCCGACAGGGCCCGACAGAGCCCGACAGCGACCAGTAGAGCCCGACAGAGCCCGACAGAGCCCGACAGAGCCCGACAGAGCCCGACAGAGCCCAGTAGAGCCCGACAGAGCCCGACAGAGCCCGACAGAGCCCGACAGAGCCTGACAGGGCCCAGTAGAACCCGACAGAGCCCGACAGAGCCCGACAGAGCCCGACAGGGCCCGACAGGGCCCGACAGAGCCCGACAGAGCCCAGTAGAACCCGACAGAGCCCGACAGAGCCCGACAGAGCCCAGTAGAACCCGACAGAGCCCGACAGAGCCCGACAGAGCCCGACAGGGCCCGACAGGGCCCGACAGAGCCCGACAGAGCCCGACAGGGCCCGACAGAGCCCGACAGGGCCCGACAGAGCCCAGTAGAGCTCGACAGAGCCCGACAGAGCCCGACAGGGCCCGACAGGGCCCAGTAGAGCCCGACAGAGCCCGACAGAGCCCGACAGAGCCCGACAGGGCCCGACAGGGCCCGACAGAGCCCGACAGGGCCCGACAGAGCCCGACAGAGCCCGACAGGGCCCGACAGGGCCCGACAGGGCCCGACAGAGACCAGTAGAGCCCGACAGAGCCCGACAGAGCCCGACAGAGCTTGAGAGAGCCCGACAGGGCCCGACCGAGCCCGACAGAGCCCAGTAGAGCACGACAGAGCCCGACAGGGCCCAGTAGAGCCCAGTAGAACCCGACAGAGCCCAGTAGAGCCCGACAGAGCCCGACAGAGCCCGACAGAGCCCGACAGAGCCCGACAGGGCCCGACAGCGCCCGACAGAGCCCGACAGAGCCCGACAGAGCCCGACAGGGCCCGACAGAGCCCGACAGAACCCGACAGAGCCCGACAGAGCCCAGTAGAGCCCGACAGAGCCCGACAGGGCCCGACAGAGCCCGACAGAGCCCGACAGAGCCCGACAGAGCCCGACAGGGCCCAGTAGAGCCCGACAGAGCCCGACAGAGCCCGACAGGGCCCGACAGGGCCCGACAGAGACCAGTAGAGCCCGACAGAGCCCGACAGAGCCCGACAGAGCCCGACAGGGCCCGACCGAGCCCGACAGAGCCCAGTAGAGCCCGACAGAGCCTGACAGAGCCCGACAGAGCCCGACAGGGCCCAGTAGAGCCCAGTAGAACCCGAAAGAGCCCGACAGAGCCCGACAGGGCCCGACAGGGCCCGACAGGGCCCGACAGGTCCCGACAGAGTCCGACAGGGCCCGACAGGGCCCGACAGGGCCCGACAGAGCTCGACAGGGCCCGTCAGAGCTCGACAGGGCCCGACAGAGCCTGACAGGGCCCGACAGGGCCCGACAGGGCCCGACAGAGCCCGACAGAGCCCAGTAGAGCCCGACAGAGCCCGACAGGGCCCGACAGAGCCCGACAGAGCCCAGTAGAGCCCGACAGAGCCCGACAGGGCCCGACAGAGCCCGACAGAGCCCGACAGGGCCCGACAGGGCCCGACAGGGCCCGACAGAGCCCGACAGGGCCCGACAGAGCCCGACAGGGCCCAGTAGAGCCCGACAGAGCCCGACAGAGCCCGACAGGGCCCGACAGGGCCCCACAGAGCCCGACAGAGCCCGACAGAGCCCGACAGGGCCCGACAGGGCCCAGTAGAGCCCGACAGAGCCCGCCAGAGCCCGACAGAGCCCAACAGAGCCCAACAGGGCCCGACAGAGCCCGACAGAGCCCAGTAGAGCTCGACAGAGCCCGACAGAGCCCGACAGGGCCCGACAGGGCCCGACAGAGCCCGACAGAGCCCAGTAGAGCCCGACAGAGCCCGACAGGGCCCGACAGAGCCCGACAGGGCCCGACAGAGCCTGACAGGGCCCAGTAGAGCCCGACAGAGCCTGACAGAGCCCGACAGAGCCCGACAGGGCCCGACAGAGCTTGACAGAGCCCAGTAGAGCTCGACAGAGCCCGACAGAGCCCGACAGGGCCCTACAGGGCCCGACAGGGCCCGACAGGGCCCAGTAGAGCCCGACAGAGCCCGACAGAGCCCGACAGGGCCCAACAGAACCTGACAGAGCCCGACAGAGCCCGACAGGGCCCGACAGGGCCCGACAGAGCCCGACAGCGACCAGTAGAGCCCGACAGAGCCCGACAGAGCCCGACAGAGCCCGACAGAGCCCGACAGAGCCCAGTAGAGCCCGACAGAGCCCGACAGAGCCCGACAGAGCCTGACAGGGCCCAGTAGAGCCCAGTAGAACCCGACAGAGCCCGACAGAGCCCGACAGAGCCCGACAGGGCCCGACAGGGCCCGACAGAGCCCGACAGAGCCCGACAGGGCCCGACAGGGCCCGACAGGGCCCAGTAGAGCCCGACAGAGCCCGCCAGAGCCCGACAGAGCCCAACAGAGCCCAACAGGGCCCGACAGAGCCCGACAGAGCCCAGTAGAGCCCGACAGAGCCCGACAGAGCCCGACAGGGCCCGACAGGGCCCGACAGGGCCCAGTAGAGCCCGACAGAGCCCGCCAGAGCCCGACAGAGCCCAACAGAGCCCAACAGGGCCCGACAGAGCCCGACAGAGCCCAGTAGAGCTCGACAGAGCCCGACAGAGCCCGACAGGGCCCGACAGGGCCCGACAGAGCCCGACAGAGCCCAGTAGAGCCCGACAGAGCCCGACAGGGCCCGACAGAGCCCGACAGAGCCCGACAGGGCCCGACAGGGCCCGACAGAGCCCGACAGAGCCCGACAGGGCCCGACAGAGCCTGACAGGGCCCAGTAGAGCCCGACAGAGCCTGACAGAGCCCGACAGAGCCCGACAGGGCCCGACAGAGCTTGACAGAGCCCAGTAGAGCTCGACAGAGCCCGACAGAGCCCGACAGGGCCCTACAGGGCCCGACAGGGCCCGACAGGGCCCAGTAGAGCCCGACAGAGCCCGACAGAGCCCGACAGGGCCCAACAGAACCTGACAGAGCCCGACAGAGCCCGACAGGGCCCGACAGGGCCCGACAGGGCCCGACAGCGACCAGTAGAGCCCGACAGAGCCCGACAGAGCCCGACAGAGCCCGACAGAGCCCGACAGAGCCCAGTAGAGCCCGACAGAGCCCGACAGAGCCCGACAGAGCCCGACAGAGCCTGACAGGGCCCAGTAGAGCCCAGTAGAACCCGACAGAGCCCGACAGAGACCGACAGAGCCCGACAAAGCCCGACAGGGCCCGACAGGGCCCGACAGAGCCCGACAGAGCCCGACAGGGCCCGACAGAGCCCGACAGAGCCCGACAGAGCCCGACAGGGCCCGACAGGGCCCGACAGAGCCCGACAGAGCCCGACAGGGCCCGACAGGGCCCAGTAGAGCTCGACAGAGCCCGACAGAGCCCGACAGGGCCCGACAGGGCCCGACAGAGCCCGACAGGGCCCAGTAGAGCCCGACAGAGCCCGACAGGGCCCGACAGAGCCCGACAGAGCCCGACAGAGCCCGACAGAGCCCAGTAGAGCCCAGTAGAACCCGACAGAGCCCAATAGAGCCCGACAGAGCCCGACAGAGCCCGACAGAGCCCGACAGGGCCCAGTAGAGCCCAGTAGAACCCGACAGAGCCCGACAGAGCCCTACAGAGCCCGACAGAGCCCGACAGGGCCCGACAGGGCCCGACAGAGCCCGACAGAGCCCGACAGAGCCCGACAGGGCCCGACAGGGCCCGACAGGGCCCGACAGGGCCCGACAGAGCTCGACAGGGCCCGACAGGTCCCGACAGAGCCCGACAGAGCCCGACAGAGCCCGACAGGGCCCGACAGGGCCCGACAGAGCCCGACAGAGCCCGACAGAGCCCGACAGAGCCCACTAGAGCCCGACAGAGCCCGACAGAGACCGACAGAGCCCGACAGGGCCCAGTAGAGCCCGACAGAGCCCGACAGGGCCCGACAGAGCCCGACAGGGCCCGACAGAGCCCGACAGAGCCGGACAGGGCCCAGTAGAGCCCGACAGAGCCCGACAGAGCCCGACAGAGCCCGACAAAGCCCGACAGGGCCCGACAGGGCCCGACAGAGCCCGACAGGGCCCGACAGAGCCCGACAGAGCCCGACAGAGCCCGTTAGGGCCCGACAGGGCCCGACAGAGCCCGACAGGGCCCAGTAGAGCCCGACAGGGCCCGACAGAGCCCGACAGAGCCCGACAGAGCCCGACAGAGCCCGACAGAGCCCGACAGAACACGACAGGGCCCAGTAGAGCTCGACAGAGCCCCACAGGGCCCGACAGGGCCCGACAGAGACCGACAGGGACCGACAGGGCCCGACAGGGCCCTACAGAGCCCGACAGAGCCCGACAGAGCCCGACAGAGCCCGACAGGGCCCAGTAGAGCCCAGTAGAACCCGACAGAGCCCAATAGAGCCCGACAGAGCCCGACAGAGCCCGACAGAGCCCGACAGGGCCCGACAGGGCCCGACAGGGCCCGACAGGGCCCGACAGAGGCCAGTAGAGCCCGACAGAGCCCGACAGAGCCCGACAGAGCTCGACAGGGCCCGACAGAGCCCGACAGAGCCCGACAGAGCCCGACAGAGCCCAACAGAGGCCAGTAGAGCCCGACAGAGCAGAGTAGAGCCCGACAGAGCCCGACAGAGCCCGACAGAGCCCGACAGGGCCCGACAGGGCCCGACAGAGCCCGACAGAGCCCGACAGAGCCCAGTAGAGCCCGACAGAGCCCGACAGAGCCCGACAGAGCCCGACAGGGCCCGACAGGGCCCGACAGAGCCCGACAGAGCCCGACAGGGCCCGACAGGGCCCGACAGAGCCCGCCAGAGCCCGCCAGAGCCCGCCAGAGCCCGACAGAGCCCGACAGGGCCCGACAGAGCCCGACAGGGCCCGACAGAGCCAGACAGAGCCCAACAGGGCCCAGTAGAGCCCGACAGAGGCCGACAGGGCCCGACAGAGCCCGACAGAGCCCGACAGGGCCCGACAGGGCCCGACAGGGCCCGACAGAGCCCGACAGGGCCCGACAGAGCCCGACAGGGCCCAGTAGAGCCCGACAGAGCCCGACAGAGCCCGACAGGGCCCGACAGGGCCCAACAGAGCCCGACAGAGCCCGACAGAGCCCGACAGGGCCCGACAGGGCCCAGTAGAGCCCGACAGAGCCCGCCAGAGCCCGACAGAGCCCAACAGAGCCCAACAGGGCCCGACAGAGCCCGACAGAGCCCAGTAGAGCTCGACAGAGCCCGACAGAGCCCGACAGGGCCCGACAGGGCCCGACAGAGCCCGACAGAGCCCAGTAGAGCCCGACAGAGCCCGACAGGGCCCGACAGAGCCCGACAGAGCCCGACAGGGCCCGACAGGGCCCGACAGGGCCCGACAGAGCCCGACAGGGCCCGACAGAGCCTGACAGGGCCCAGTAGAGCCCGACAGAGCCTGACAGAGCCCGACAGAGCCCGACAGGGCCCGACAGAGCTTGACAGAGCCCAGTAGAGCTCGACAGAGCCCGACAGAGCCCGACAGGGCCCTACAGGGCCCGACAGGGCCCGACAGGGCCCAGTAGAGCCCGACAGAGCCCGACAGAGCCCGACAGGGCCCAACAGAACCTGACAGAGCCCGACAGAGCCCGACAGGGCCCGACAGGGCCCGACAGAGCCCGACAGCGACCAGTAGAGCCCGACAGAGCCCGACAGAGCCCGACAGAGCCCGACAGAGCCCAGTAGAGCCCGACAGAGCCCGACAGAGCCCGACAGAGCCCGACAGAGCCTGACAGGGCCCAGTAGAGCCCAGTAGAACCCGACAGAGCCCGACAGAGCCCGACAGAGCCCGACAGGGCCCGACAGGGCCCGACAGAGCCCGACAGAGCCCGACAGGGCCCGACAGAGCCCGACAGGGCCCGACAGAGCCCAGTAGAGCTCGACAGAGCCCGACAGAGCCCGACAGGGCCCGACAGGGCCCAGTAGAGCCCGACAGAGCCCGACAGAGCCCGACAGAGCCCGACAGGGCCCGACAGGGCCCGACAGAGCCCGACAGGGCCCGACAGAGCCCGACAGAGCCCGACAGGGCCCGACAGGGCCCGACAGGGCCCGACAGAGACCAGTAGAGCCCGACAGAGCCCGACAGAGCCCGACAGAGCTTGAGAGAGCCCGACAGGGCCCGACCGAGCCCGACAGAGCCCAGTAGAGCACGACAGAGCCCGACAGGGCCCAGTAGAGCCCAGTAGAACCCGACAGAGCCCAGTAGAGCCCGACAGAGCCCGACAGAGCCCGACAGAGCCCGACAGAGCCCGACAGGGCCCGACAGCGCCCGACAGAGCCCGACAGAGCCCGACAGAGCCCGACAGGGCCCGACAGAGCCCGACAGAGCCCGACAGAACCCGACAGAGCCCGACAGAGCCCAGTAGAGCCCGACAGAGCCCGACAGGGCCCGACAGAGCCCGACAGAGCCCGACAGAGCCCGACAGAGCCCGACAGGGCCCGACAGGGCCCGACAGGGCCCAGTAGAGCCCGACAGAGCCCGACAGAGCCCGACAGGGCCCGACAGGGCCCGACAGAGACCAGTAGAGCCCGACAGAGCCCGACAGAGCCCGACAGAGCCCGACAGGGCCCGACCGAGCCCGACAGAGCCCAGTAGAGCCCGACAGAGCCTGACAGAGCCCGACAGAGCCCGACAGGGCCCAGTAGAGCCCAGTAGAACCCGAAAGAGCCCGACAGAGCCCGACAGGGCCCGACAGGGCCCGACAGGGCCCGACAGGTCCCGACAGAGCCCGACAGGGCCCGACAGGGCCCGACAGGGCCCGACAGAGCTCGACAGGGCCCGTCAGAGCTCGACAGGGCCCGACAGAGCCTGACAGGGCCCGACAGGGCCCGACAGGGCCCGACAGAGCCCGACAGAGCCCAGTAGAGCCCGACAGAGCCCGACAGGGCCCGACAGAGCCCGACAGAGCCCAGTAGAGCCCGACAGAGCCCGACAGGGCCCGACAGAGCCCGACAGAGCCCGACAGGGCCCGACAGGGCCCGACAGGGCCCGACAGAGCCCGACAGGGCCCGACAGAGCCCGACAGGGCCCAGTAGAGCCCGACAGAGCCCGACAGAGCCCGACAGGGCCCGACAGGGCCCCACAGAGCCCGACAGAGCCCGACAGAGCCCGACAGGGCCCGACAGGGCCCAGTAGAGCCCGACAGAGCCCGACAGAGCCCGACAGAGCCCAACAGATCCCAACAGGGCCCGACAGAGCCCGACAGAGCCCAGTAGAGCTCGACAGAGCCCGACAGAGCCCGACAGGGCCCGACAGGGCCCGACAGAGCCCGACAGAGCCCAGTAGAGCCCGACAGAGCCCGACAGGGCCCGACAGAGCCCGACAGGGCCCGACAGAGCCTGACAGGGCCCAGTAGAGCCCGACAGAGCCTGACAGAGCCCGACAGAGCCCGACAGGGCCCGACAGAGCTTGACAGAGCCCAGTAGAGCTCGACAGAGCCCGACAGAGCCCGACAGGGCCCTACAGGGCCCGACAGGGCCCGACAGGGCCCAGTAGAGCCCGACAGAGCCCGACAGAGCCCGACAGGGCCCAACAGAACCTGACAGAGCCCGACAGAGCCCGACAGGGCCCGACAGGGCCCGACAGAGCCCGACAGCGACCAGTAGAGCCCGACAGAGCCCGACAGAGCCCGACAGAGCCCGACAGAGCCCGACAGAGCCCAGTAGAGCCCGACAGAGCCCGACAGAGCCCGACAGAGCCTGACAGGGCCCAGTAGAGCCCAGTAGAACCCGACAGAGCCCGACAGAGCCCGACAGAGCCCGACAGGGCCCGACAGGGCCCGACAGAGCCCGACAGAGCCCGACAGGGCCCGACAGAGCCCGACAGGGCCCGACAGAGCCCAGTAGAGCTCGACAGAGCCCGACAGAGCCCGACAGGGCCCGACAGGGCCCAGTAGAGCCCGACAGAGCCCGACAGAGCCCGACAGAGCCCGACAGGGCCCGACAGGGCCCGACAGGGCCCGACAGGGCCCGACAGAGCCCGACAGAGCCCGACAGGGCCCGACAGGGCCCGACAGGGCCCGACAGAGACCAGTAGAGCCCGACAGAGCCTGACAGAGCCCGACAGAGCTTGAGAGAGCCCGACAGGGCCCGACCGAGCCCGACAGAGCCCAGTAGAGCACGACAGAGCCCGACAGGGCCCAGTAGAGCCCCGTAGAACCCGACAGAGCCCAGTAGAGCCCGACAGAGCCCGACAGAGCCCGACAGAGCCCGACAGGGCCCGACAGCGCCCGACAGAGCCCGACAGAGCCCGACAGAGCCCGACAGGACCCGACAGGGCCCGACAGAGCCCGACAGAGCCCGACAGAACCCGACAGAGCCCGACAGAGCCCAGTAGAGCCCGACAGAGCCCGACAGGGCCCGACAGAGCCCGACAGAGCCCGACAGAGCCCGACAGGGCCCGACAGGGCCCGACAGAGCCTGACAGAGCCCGACAGAGCCCGACAGGACCCAGTAGAGCCCGACAGAGCCCGACAGAGCCCGACAGGGCCCGACAGAGCCCGACAGAGCCCGACAGAGCCCGACAGAGCCCGACAGGGCCCGACCGAGCCCAACAGAGCCCAGTAGAGCCCGACAGAGCCCGACAGAGCCCGACAGAGCCCGACAGGGCCCAGTAGAGCCCAGTAGAACCCGACAGAGCCCGACAGAGCCCGACAGAGCCCCACAGAGCCCGACAGGGCCCGACAGGGCCCGACAGGGCCCAGTAGAGCCCGACAGAGCCCGACAGAGCCCGACAGGGCCCGACAGGGCCCGACAGAGACCAGTAGAGCCCGACAGAGCCCGACAGAGCCCGACAGAGCCCGACAGGGCCCGACCGAGCCCGACAGAGCCCAGTAGAGCCCGACAGAGCCTGACAGAGCCCGACAGAGCCCGACAGGGCCCAGTAGAGCCCAGTAGAACCCGAAAGAGCCCGACAGAGCCCGACAGGGCCCGACAGGGCCCGACAGAGCCCGACAGGGCCCGAAAGGTCCCGACAGAGCCCGACAGGGCCCGACAGGGCCCGACAGAGCTCGACAGGGCCCGTCAGAGCTCGACAGGGCCCGACAGAGCCTGACAGGGCCCGACAGGGCCCGACAGGGCCCGACAGGGCCCGACAGGGCCCAGTAGAGCCCGACAGAGCCCGACAGGGCCCGACAGAGCCCGACAGAGCCCGACAGAGCCCGACAGGGCCCGACAGAGCCCGACAGGGCCCGACAGGGCCCGACAGGGCCCAGTAGAGCTCGACAGAGCCCGACAGAGCCCGACAGGGCCCGACAGAGCCCGACAGAGCCCGACAGAGCCCGACAGAGCCCGACATGGCCCAGTAGAGCTCGACAGAGCCCGACAGAGCCCGACAGGGCCCGACAGGGCCCGACAGAGCCCGACAGGGCCCGACAGGGCCCAGTAGAGCCCGACAGAGCCCGACAGGGCCCGACAGAGCCCGACAGAGCCCGACAGAGCCCGACAGGGCCCAGTAGAGCCCAGTAGAACCCGACAGAGCCCAATAGAGCCCGACAGAGCCCGACAGAGCCCGACAAAGCCCGACAGGGCCCAGTAGAGCCCAGTAGAACCCGACAGAGCCCGACAGAGCCCTACAGAGCCCGACAGAGCCCGACAGGGCCCGACAGGGCCCGACAGGGCCCGACAGAGCTCGACAGGGCCCGACAGGTCCCAACAGAGCCCGACAGAGCCCGACAGAGCCCGACAGAGCCCGACAGGGCCCGACAGGGCCCGACAGGGCCCGACAGAACCCGACAGAGCCCGACAGAGCCCAGTAGAGCCCGACAGAGCCCGACAGAGCCCGACAGAGCCCGACAGGGCCCAGTAGAGCCCGACAGAGCCCGACAGAGCCCGACAGAGCCCGACAGGGCCCGACAGAGCCCGACAGGGCCCGACAGAGCCCGACAGAGCCGGACAGGGCCCAGTAGAGCCTGACAGAGCCCGACAGAGCCCGACAGAGCCCGACAAAGCCCGACAGGGCCCGACAGGGCCCGACAGAGCCCGACAGGGCCCGACAGGGCCCGACAGAGCCCGACAGGGCCCAGTAGAGCCCGACAGAGCCCGACAGAGCCCGACAGAGCCCGACAGAGCCCGACAGGGCCCGACAGAACCCGACAGGGCCCAGTAGAGCTCGACAGAGCCCGACAGGGCCCGACAGGGCCCGACAGAGACCGACAGGGACCGACAGGGCCCGACAGGGCCCGACAGAGCCCGACAGAGCCCGACAGAGCCCGACAGGGCCCAGTAGAGCCCAGTAGAATCCGACAGAGCCCAATAGAGCCCGACAGAGCCCGACAGAGCCCGACAGGGCCCGACAGAGCCCGACAGAGCCCGACAGGGCCCGACAGGGCCCGACAGGGCCCGACAGGGCCCGACAGGGCCCGACAGAACCCGACAGAGCCCGACAGAGCCCGACAGAGCCCGACAGAGCCCGACAGAGCCCGACAGGGCCCAGTAGAGCCCAGTAGAACCCGACAGAGCCCAATAGAGCCCGACAGAGCCCGACAGAGCCCGACAGAGCCCGACAGGGCCCGACAGAGCCCGACAGGGCCCGACAGGGCCCGACAGGGCCCGACAGAACCCGACAGAGGCCAGTAGAGCCCGACAGAGCCCGACAGAGCCCGACAGAGCTCGACAGGGCCCGACAGAGCCCGACAGAGCCCGACAGAGCCCGACAGAGGCCAGTAGATCCCGACAGAGGCCAGTAGAGCCCGACAGAGCCCGACAGAGCCCGACAGAGCCCGACAGGGCCCGACAGGGCCCGACAGAGCCCGACAGAGCCCGACAGAGCCCAGTAGAGCCCGACAGAGCCCGACAGAGCCCGACAGAGCCCGACAGGGCCTGACAGAGCCCGACAGAGCCCGACAGGGCCCGACAGAGCCCGACAGAGCCCGACAGAGCCCGACAGAGCCCGACAGAGCCCGACAGGGCCCGACAGGGCCCGACAGGGCCCAGTAGAGCCCGACAGAGCCCGACAGAGCCCGACAGGGCCCGACAGGGCCCGACAGGGCCCGACAGAGCCCGACAGAGCCCGACAGAGACCAGTAGAGCCCGACAGAGCCCGACAGAGCCCGACAGGGCCCGACAGAGCCCGACAGGGCCCGACCGAGCCCGACAGAGCCCAGTAGAGCCCGACAGAGCCCGACAGAGCCCGACAGAGCCCGACAGGGCCCAGTAGAGCCCAGTAGAACCCGACAGAGCCCGACAGAGCCCGACAGAGCCCGACAGAGCCCGACAGGGCCCGACAGGGCCCGACAGAGCCCGACAGAGCCCGACAGAGCCCGACAGAGCTAGACAGGGCCCGACAGGACCCGACAGGGCCCGACAGAGCCCGACAGGGCCCAGTAGAGCCCGACAGAGCCCGACAGAGCCCGACAGGGCCCGACAGGGCCCGACAGGGCCCAGTAGAGCCCGACAGAGCCCGACAGAGCCCGACAGGGCCCGACAGGGCCCGACAGGGCCCGACAGAACCCGACAGAGCCCAGTAGAGCCCAACAGAGCCTGACAGAGCCCGACAGAGCCCGACAGGGCCCAGTAGAGCCCGACAGAGCCCGACAGAGCCCGGCAGAGCCCGACAGGGCCCGACAGAGACCGACAGGGCCCGACAGAGCCCGACAGAGCCCGACAGGGCCCAGTACAGCCCGACAGAGCCCGACAGAGCCCGACAGAGCCCGACAGGGCCCGACAGGGCCCGACAGGGCCCGACAGAGCCCGACAGAGCCCGACAGGGCCCGACAGAGCCCGACAGAGCCCGACAGAGCCCGACAGAGCCTAGTAGAGCTCGACAGAGCCCGACAGGGCCCGACAGAGCCCGACAGGGCCCAGTAGAGCCCGACAGAGCCCGACAGGGCCCGACAGAGCCCGACAGAGCCCGACAGAGCCCGACAGGGCCCGACAGGGCCCGACAGGGCCCGACAGAGCCCGACAGAGCCCGACAGGGCCCAGTAGAGCTCGACAGAGCCCGACAGAGCCCGACAGGGCCCGACAGGGCCCGACAGAGCCCGACAGAGCCCAGTAGAGCCCGACAGAGCCCGACAGGGCCCGACAGAGCCCGACAGAGCCCGACAGGGCCCGACAGGGCCCGACAGAGCCCGACAGAGCCCGACAGGGCCCGACAGAGCCTGACAGGGCCCAGTAGAGCCCGACAGAGCCTGACAGAGCCCGACAGAGCCCGACAGGGCCCGACAGAGCTTGACAGAGCCCAGTAGAGCTCGACAGAGCCCGACAGAGCCCGACAGGGCCCAACAGAACCTCACAGAGCCCGACAGAGCCCGACAGGGCCCGACAGGGCCCGACAGAGCCCGACAGCGACCAGTAGAGCCCGACAGAGCCCGACAGAGCCCGACAGAGCCCGACAGAGCCCGACAGAGCCCAGTAGAGCCCGACAGAGCCCGACAGAGCCCGACAGAGCCTGACAGGGCCCAGTAGAGCCCAGTAGAACCCGACAGAGCCCGACAGAGCCCGACAGAGCCCGACAGGGCCCGACAGGGCCCGACAGAGCCCGACAGAGCCCGACAGGGCCCGACAGAGCCCGACAGGGCCCGACAGAGCCCAGTAGAGCTCGACAGAGCCCGACAGAGCCCGACAGGGCCCGACAGGGCCCAGTAGAGCCCGACAGAGCCCGACAGAGCCCGACAGAGCCCGACAGGGCCCGACAGAGCCCGACAGAGCCCGACAGGGCCCGACAGAGCCCGACAGTGCCCGACAGGGCCCGACAGGGCCCGACAGGGCCCGACAGAGACCAGTAGAGCCCGACAGAGCCCGACAGAGCCCGACAGAGCTTGAGAGAGCCCGACAGGGCCCGACCGAGCCCGACAGAGCCCAGTAGAGCACGACAGAGCCCGACAGGGCCCAGTAGAGCCCAGTAGAACCCGACAGAGCCCAGTAGAGCCCGACAGAGCCCGACAGAGCCCGACAGAGCCCGACAGAGCCCGACAGGGCCCGACAGCGCCCGACAGAGCCCGACAGAGCCCGACAGAGCCCGACAGGGCCCGACAGAGCCCGACAGAGCCCGACAGAACCCGACAGAGCCCGACAGAGCCCAGTAGAGCCCGACAGAGCCCGACAGGGCCCGACAGAGCCCGACAGAGCCCGACAGAGCCCGACAGAGCCCGACAGGGCCCGACAGGGCCCGACAGAGCCTGACAGAGCCCGACAGAGCCCGACAGGGCCCAGTAGAGCCCGACAGAGCCAGACAGAGCCCGACAGGGCCCGACAGAGCCCGACAGAGCCCGACAGAGCCCGACAGGGCCCGACCGAGCCCAACAGAGCCCAGTAGAGCCCGACAGAGCCCGACAGAGCCCGAGAGAGCCCGACAGGGCCCAGTAGAGCCCAGTAGAACCCGACAGAGCCCGACAGAGCCCGACAGAGCCCCACAGAGCCCGACAGGGCCCGACAGGGCCCGACAGGGCCCGACAGGGCCCAGTAGAGCCCGACAGAGCCCGACAGAGCCCGACAGGGCCCGACAGGGCCCGACAGGGCCCGACAGAGACCAGTAGAGCCCGACAGAGCCCGACAGAGCCCGACAGAGCCCGACAGGGCCCGACCGAGCCCGACAGAGCCCAGTAGAGCCCGACAGAGCCTGACAGAGCCCGACAGAGCCCGACAGGGCCCAGTAGAGCCCAGTAGAACCCGAAAGAGCCCGACAGAGCCCGACAGGGCCCGACAGGGCCCGACAGGGCCCGACAGGTCCCGACAGAGCCCGACAGGGCCCGACAGGGCCCGACAGGGCCCGACAGAGCTCGACAGGGCCCGACAGAGCCCGACAGGGCCCGACAGGGCCCGACAGGGCCCGACAGGGCCCGACAGAGCCCAGTAGAGCCCGACAGAGCCCGACAGAGCCCGACAGGGCCCGACAGGGCCCGACAGGGCCCAGTAGAACTCGACAGAGCCCGACAGAGCCCGACAGGGCCCGACAGAGCCCGACAGAGCCCGACAGAGCCCGACAGAGCCCGACAGGGCCCGACAGGGCCCGACAGGGCCCAGTAGAGCTCGACAGAGCCCGACAGAGCCCGACAGGGCCCGACAGGGCCCGACAGAGCCCGACAGGGCCCGACAGGGCCCAGTAGAGCCCGACAGAGCCCGACAGGGCCCGACAGAGCCCGACAGAGCCCGACAGAGCCCGACAGGGCCCAGTAGAGCCCAGTAGAACCCGACAGAGCCCAACAGAGCCCGACAGAGCCCGACAGAGCCCGACAGGGCCCGACAGGGCCCGACAGGGCCCGACAGGGCCCGACAGAGCTCGACAGGGCCCGACAGGTCCCAACAGAGCCCGACAGAGCCCGACAGAGCCCGACAGAGCCCGACAGGGCCCGACAGGGCCCGACAGAACCCGACAGAGCCCGACAGAGCCCAGTAGAGGCCGACAGAGCCCGACAGAGCCCGACAGAGCCCGACAGGGCCCAGTAGAGCCCGACAGAGCCCGACAGAGCCCGACAGAGCCCGACAGGGCCCGACAGAGCCCGACAGAGCCGGACAGGGCCCGACAGGGCCCGACAGGGCCCGACAGGGCCCGACAGAGCCCGACAGAGCCCGACAGGGCCCAGTAGAGCCCGACAGAGCCCGACAGAGCCCGACAGAGCCCGACAGAGCCCGACAAAGCCCGACAGGGCCCGACAGGGCCCGACAGGGCCCGACAGGGCCCGACAGAGCCCGACAGAGCCCGACAGGGCCCAGTAGAGCCCGACAGAGCCCGACAGAGCCCGACAGAGCCCGACAGAGCCCGACAGGGCCCGACAGGGCCCGACAGGGCCCAGTAGAGCTCGACAGAGCCCGACAGGGCCCGACAGGGCCCGACAGAGACCGACAGGGACCGACAGGGCCCGACAGGGCCCGACAGAGCCCGACAGAGCCCGACAGAGCCCGACAGGGCCCAGTAGAGCCCAGTAGAACCCGACAGAGCCCAATAGAGTCCGACAGAGCCCGACAGAGCCCGACAGGGCCCGACAGAGCCCGACAGAGCCCGACAGGGCCCGACAGGGCCCGACAGGGCCCGACAGGGCCCGACAGAACCCGACAGAGCCCGACAGAGCCCGACAGAGCCCAGTAGAGCCCAGTAGAACCCGACAGAGCCCAATAGAGCCCGACAGAGCCCGACAGAGCCCGACAGAGCCCGACAGGGCCCGACAGAGCCCGACAGGGCCCGACAGGGCCCGACAGGGCCCGACAGAACCCGACAGAGGCCAGTAGAGCCCGACAGAGCCCGACAGAGCCCGACAGAGCTCGACAGGGCCCGACAGAGCCCGACAGAGCCCGACAGAGCCCGACAGAGGCCAGTAGAGCCCGACAGAGGCCAGTAGAGCCCGACAGAGCCCGACAGAGCCCGACAGAGCCCGACAGGGCCCGACAGGGCCCGACAGAGCCCGACAGAGCCCGACAGAGCCCGACAGAGCCCAGTAGAGCCCGACAGAGCCCGACAGAGCCCGACAGAGCCGACAGAGCCCGACAGGGCCCGACAGGGCCCGACAGGGCCTGACAGAGCCCGACAGAGCCCGACAGGGCCCGACAGAGCCCGACAGAGCCCGCCAGAGCCCGACAGAGCCCGACAGGGCCCGACAGAGCCCGACAGGGCCCGACAGAGCCCGACAGACCCCAGTAGAGCTCGACAGAGCCCGAGAGAGCCCGACAGAGCCCGACAGGGCCTGACAGGGCCCGACAGAGCCCGACAGAGCCCAGTAGAGCCCGACAGAGCCCGACAGGGCCCGACAGAGCCCGACAGAGCCCGACAGGGCCCAGTAGAGCCCGACAGAGCCTGACAGAGCCCGACAGAGCCCGACAGGGCCCAGTAGAGCCCGACAGAGCCCGACAGAGCCCGGCAGAGCCCGACAGGGCCCGACAGAGACCGACAGGGCCCGACAGAGCCCGACAGAGCCCGACAGGGCCCAGTACAGCCCGACAGAGCCCGACAGAGCCCGACAGGGCCCGACAGGGCCCGACAGGGCCCGACAGGGCCGGACAGAGCCCGACAAAGCCCGACAGAGCCCGACAGGGCCCGACAGAGCCCGACAGAGCCCGACAGAGCCCGACAGGGCCCAGTAGAGCCCGACAGAGCCCGACAGAGCCCGACAGAGCCCGACAGAGCCCGACAGAGCCCGACAGGGCCCGACAGGGCCCGACAGGGCCCGACAGAGCCGGACAGGGCCCGACAGGGCCCGACAGAGCCCAGTAGAGCTCGACAGAGCCCGACAGAGCCCGACAGGGCCCAGTAGAGCGCGACAGAGCCCGACAGGGCCCGACAGGGCCCGACAGAGCCCGACAGAGCCCGACAGGGCCCGACAGGGCCCGACAGAGCCCGACAGAGCCCGACAGGGCCCAGTAGAGCCCGACAGAGCCCGACAGAGCCCGACAGAGCCCGACAGAGCCCGACAGGGCCCGACAGAGCCCGACAGGGCCCAGTAGAGCCCGACAGAGCCCGACAGAGCCCGACAGAGCCCGACAGAGCCCGACAGGGCCCGACAGAGCCCGACAGGGCCCGACAGAGCCCGACAGAGCCCGACAGGGCCCGACAGGGCCCGACAGAGCCCGACAGAGACCAGTAGAGCCCGACAGAGCCCGACAGAGCCCGACAGAGCTTGACAGAGCCCGACAGGGCCCAGTAGAGCCCGACAGAGCCCGACAGGGCCCAGTAGAGCCCAGTAGAACCCGACAGAGCCCAGTAGAGCCCGACAGAGCCCGACAGAGCCCGACAGAGCCCGACAGAGCCCGACAGGGCCCGACAGAGCCCGACAGAGCCCGACAGAACCCGACAGAGCCCGACAGAGCCCAGTAGAGCCCGACAGAGCCCGACAGAGCCCGACAGAGCCCGACAGAGCCCGACAGAGCCCGACAGAGCTCGACAGGGCCCGACAGAGCCCGACAGGGCCCAGTAGAACCCGACAGAGCCCGATAGGGCCCGACAGAGCCCGACAGGGCCCGACAGGGCCCGACAGGGCCCGACAGAGCCCGACAGGGCCCGAAAGAGCCCGACAGAGCCCGACAGGGCCCAGTAGAGCCCGACAGAGCCCGACAGAGCCCGACAGAGCCCGACAGGGCCCGACAGGGCCCGACAGAGCCCAGTATTGCTCGACAGAGCCCGACAGAGCCCGACAGGGCCCGACAGGGCCCAGTAGAGCCCGACAGAGCCCGACAGAGCCCGACAGGGCCCGACAGGGCCCGACAGGGCCCGACAGAGCCCGACAGGGCCCGACAGAGACCAGTAGAGCCCGACAGAGCCCGACAGAGCCCGACAGGGCCCGACCGAGCCCGACAGAGCCCAGTAGAGCCCGACAGAGCCCGACAGAGCCCGACAGAGCCCGACAGGGCCCAGTAGAGCCCAGTAGAACCCGACAGAGCCCGACAGAGCCCGACAGAGCCCGACAGGGCCCGACAGGGCCCGACAGGGCCCGACAGGGCCCGACAGAGCCCGACAGAGCCCGACAGAGTCCGACAGAGCCCGACAGGGCCCGACAGAGCCCGACAGAGCCCGACAGAGCCCAGTAGAGCCCGACAGAGCCCGACAGAGCCCGACAGAGCCCGACAGAGCCCGACAGGGCCAAGTAGAGCCTGACAGAGCCCGACAGAGCCCGACAGAGCCCGACAGGGCCCGACAGGGCCCGACAGGGCCCGACAAAGCCCAGTAGAGCTCGACAGAGCCCGACAGAGCCCGACAGGGCCCGACAGGGCCCGACAGGGCCCGACAGGGCCCGACAGAGCCCGACAGGGCCCAGTAGAGCCCGACAGAGCCCGACAGGGCCCGACAGGGCCCGACAGGGCCCAGTAGAGCCCGACAGAGCCCGACAGGGCCCGACAGAGCCCGACAGGGCCCGACAGAGCCCGACAGAGCCCGACAGAGCCCGACAGAGCCCGACAGAGCCCGACAGAGCCCGACAGGGCCCAGTAGAGCCCAGTAGAACCCGACAGAGCCCAATAGAGCCCGACAGAGCCCAACAGAGCCCGACAGAGCCCGACAGGGTCCGACAGAGCCCGACAGGGCCCGACAGGGCCCGACAGAGCCCGACAGAACCCGACAGAGCCCGACAGAGCCCAGTAGAGCCCGACAGAGCCCGACAGAGCCCGACAGAGCTCGACAGGGCCCGACAGGGCCCGACAGGGCCCGACAGAGACCGACAGAGCCCGACAGAACCCGACAGAGACCGACAGGGCCCGACAGGGCCCGACAGAGCCCGACAGGGCCCGACAGGGCCCGACAGGGCCCGACAGGGACCGACAGAGCCCGACAGAACCCGACAGAACCCTACAGAGCCCAGTAGAGCCCGACAGAGCCCGACAGAGCCCGACAGAGCCCGACAGGGCCCGACAGAGCCCGACAGAACCCGACAGAGCCCGACAGAGCCCAGTAGAGCCCGACAGAGCCCGACAGAGCCCGACAGGGCCCGACAAGGCCCGACAGAGCCCGACAGAGCCCGACAGAGCCCGACAGAACCCGACAGAGCCCGACAGAGCCCAGTAGAGCCCGACAGAGCCCGACAGAGACCGACAGAGCCCGACAGGGCCCGACAGGGCCCGACAGGGTCCGACAGAGCCCGACAGAGCCCGACAGGGCCCAGTAGAGCCCGACAGAGCCCGCCAGAGCCCGCCAGAGCCCGACAGGGCCCGACAGAGCCCAGTAGAGCTCGACAGAGCCCGACAGAGCCCGACAGGGCCCGACAGGGCCCGACAGAGCCCGACAGGGCCCAGTAGAGCCCGACAGAAATCGACAGGGCCCGACAGAGCCCGACAGAGCCCGACAGGGCCCAGTAGAGCTCGACAGAGCCCGACAGAGCCCGACAGTGCCCGACAGGGCCCGACAGAGCCCGACAGAGCCCGACAGGGCCCGACAGGGCCCGACAGAGCCCGACAGGGCCCGACAGGGCCCAGTAGAGCCCGACAGAGCCCGACAGAGCCCGACAGGGCCCGACAGGGCCCGACAGAGCCCGACAGAGCCCTACAGGGCCCGACAGGGCCCGACAGGGCCCGACAGAACCCGACAGAGACCAGTAGAGCCTGACAGAGCCCGACAGATCCCGACAGAGCCCGACAGAGCCCGACAGAGCCCGACAGGGCCCGACAGAGCCCGACAGAGCCCAGTAGAGCCCGACAGAGCCCGACAGAGCCCGACAGGGCTCAGTAGAGCCCAGTAGAACCCGACAGAGCCCGACAGAGCCCGACAGAGCCCGACAGAGCCCGACAGGGCCCGACAGGGCCCGACAGGGCCCGACAGAGACCGACAGGGCCCGACAGGGCCCGACAGAGACCGACAGAGCCCGACAGGGCCCGACAGGACCCGACAGAGCCCGACAGAGCCCGACAGAGCCCGACAGAGCCCGACAGGGCCCGACAGGGCCCGACAGAGCCCAACAGGGCCCGACAGAACCCGACAGAGCCCAGTAGAGCCCGACAGAGCCTGACAGAGCCCGACAGAGCCCAGTAGAGCCCGACAGAGCCCGACAGAGCCCGGCAGAGCCCGACAGGGCCCGACAGAGACCGACAGAGCCCGACAGAACCCGACAGAACCCGACAGAGCCCGACAGAGCCCAGTAGAGCCCGACAGAGCCCGACAGAGCCCGACAGAGCTCGACAGGGCCCGACAGGGCCCAGTAGAGCCCGACAGAGCCCGACAGGGCCCGACAGAGCCCGACAGAGCCCGACAGAGCCCGACAGGGCCCGACAGGGCCCGACAGAGCCCGACAGAGCCCGACAGGGCCCGAAAGAGCCCGACAGAGCCCGACAGGGCCCAGTAGAGCCCGACAGAGCCCGACAGAGCCCGACAGAGCCCGACAGAGCCCGACAGGGCCCGAAAGAGCCCGACAGAGCCCGACAGGGCCCAGTAGAGCCCGACAGAGCCCGACAGAGCCCGACAGAGCCCGACAGGGCCCGACAGAGCCCGACAGAGCCCGACAGAGCCCGACAGGGCCCGACAGGGCCCGACAGGGCCCGACAGAACCCGAGAGAGCCCGACTGAGCCCAGTAGAGCCCGACAGAGCTCGACAGGGCCCGACAGAGCCCGACAGAGCCCGACAGAGCCCGACAGAACCCGACAGAGCCCGAAAGAGCCCAGTAGAGCCCGACAGAGCCCGACAGAGCCCGACAGGGCCCGACAGGGCCCGACAGGGCCCGACAGAGCCCGACAGAGCCCGACAGAGCCCAGTAGAGCCCGACAGAGCCCGACAGAGCCCGACAGAGCCCGACAGGGCCCGACAGGGCCCGACAGGGCCCGACAGGGCCCGACAGAGCCCGACAGGGCCCGAAAGAGCCCGACAGAGCCCGACAGGGCCCAGTAGAGCCCGACAGAGCCCGACAGAGCCCGACAGAGCCCGACAGGGCCCGACAGAGCCCGACAGAGCCCGACAGAGCCCGACACAGCCCGACAGGGCCCGACAGGGCCCGACAGAACCCGAGAGAGCCCGACTGAGCCCAGTAGAGCCCGACAGAGCTCGACAGGGCCCGACAGAGCCCGACAGAGCCCGACAGAGCCCGACAGAGCCCGACAGAACCCGACAGAGCCCGAAAGAGCCCAGTAGAGCCCGACAGAGCCCGACAGAGCCCGACAGGGCCCGACAGGGCCCGACAGGGCCCGACAGAGCCCGACAGAGCCCGACAGAGCCCAGTAGAGCCCGACAGAGCCCGACAGAGCCCGACAGAGCCCGACAGGGCCCGACAGGGCCCGACAGGGCCCGACAGAGCCCGACAGAGCCCGACAGGGCCCGACAGAGCCCGACAGAGCCCGACAGAGCCCGACAGGGCCCGACAGAGACCAGTAGAGCCCGACAGAGCCCGACAGAGCCCGACAGAGCCCGACAGGGCCCGACCGAGCCCGACAGAGCCCAGTAGAGCCCGACAGAGCCCGACAGAGCCCGACAGAGCCCGACAGGGCCCAGTAGAGCCCAGTAGAACCCGACAGAGCCCGACAGAGCCCGACAGGGCCCGACAGGGCCCGACAGGGCCCGACAGAGCTCGACAGGGCCCGACAGAGCCCGACAGAGCCCGACAGGGCCCGACAGGGCCCGACAGAGCCCGACAGGGCCCGACAGAGCCCGACAGAACCCGACAGAGCCCGACAGAGCCCGACAGAGACCGACAGAGCCCGACAGGGCCCGACAGAGCCCGACAGAGCCCGACAGGGCCCGACAGAGCCCGACAGAGCCCGACAGAGCCCGACAGAGCCCGACAGGGCCCGACAGGGCCCGACAGAACCCGACAGAGCCCGACAGAGCCCAGTAGAGCCCGACAGAGCCCGACAGGGCCCAGTAGAGCCCAGTAGAACCCGAAAGAGCCCGACAGAGCCCGACAGGGCCCGACAGGGCCCGACAGGGCCCGACAGGTCCCGACAGAGCCCGACAGGGCCCGACAGGGCCCGACAGAGCTCGACAGGGCCCGACAGAGCTCGACAGGGCCCGACAGAGCCCGACAGGGCCCGACAGGGCCCGACAGGGCCCGACAGGGCCCGACAGAGCCCAGTAGAGCCCGACAGAGCCCGACAGAGCCCGACAGGGCCCGACAGGGCCCGACAGGGCCCAGTAGAACTCGACAGAGCCCGACAGAGCCCGACAGGGCCCGAGAGAGCCCGACAGAGCCCGACAGAGCCCGACAGAGCCCGACAGGGCCCGACAGGGCCCGACAGGGCCCAGTAGAGCTCGACAGAGCCCGACAGAGCCCGACAGGGCCCGACAGGGCCCGACAGAGCCCGACAGGGCCCGACAGGGCCCAGTAGAGCCCGACAGAGCCCGACAGGGCCCGACAGAGCCCGACAGAGCCCGACAGAGCCCGACAGGGCCCAGTAGAGCCCAGTAGAACCCGACAGAGCCCAACAGAGCCCGACAGAGCCCGACAGAGCCCGACAGGGCCCGACAGGGCCCGACAGGGCCCGACAGGGCCCGACAGAGCTCGACAGGGCCCGACAGGTCCCAACAGAGCCCGACAGAGCCCGACAGAGCCCGACAGGGCCCGACAGGGCCCGACAGAACCCGACAGAGCCCGACAGAGCCCAGTAGAGCCCGACAGAGCCCGACAGAGCCCGACAGAGCCCGACAGGGCCCAGTAGAGCCCGACAGAGCCCGACAGAGCCCGACAGAGCCCGACAGGGCCCGACAGAGCCCGACAGAGCCGGACAGGGCCCAGTAGAGCCTGACAGAGCCCGACAGAGCCCGACAGAGCCCGACAAAGCCCGACAGGGCCCGACAGGGCCCGACAGGGCCCGACAGGGCCCGACAGAGCCCGACAGAGCCCGACAGGGCCCAGTAGAGCCCGACAGAGCCCGACAGAGCCCGACAGAGCCCGACAGAGCCCGACAGGGCCCGACAGGGCCCGACAGGGCCCAGTAGAGCTCGACAGAGCCCGACAGGGCCCGACAGGGCCCGACAGAGACCGACAGGGACCGACAGGGCCCGACAGGGCCCGACAGAGCCCGACAGAGCCCGACAGAGCCCGACAGGGCCCAGTAGAGCCCAGTAGAACCCGACAGAGCCCAATAGAGTCCGACAGAGCCCGACAGAGCCCGACAGGGCCCGACAGAGCCCGACAGAGCCCGACAGGGCCCGACAGGGCCCGACAGGGCCCGACAGGGCCCGACAGAACCCGACAGAGCCCGACAGAGCCCGACAGAGCCCAGTAGAGCCCAGTAGAACCCGACAGAGCCCAATAGAGCCCGACAGAGCCCGACAGAGCCCAGTAGAGCCCAGTAGAACCCGACAGAGCCCAATAGAGCCCGACAGGGCCCGACAGGGCCCGACAGGGCCCGACAGGGCCCGACAGAACCCGACAGAGGCCAGTAGAGCCCGACAGAGCCCGACAGAGCCCGACAGAGCTCGACAGGGCCCGACAGAGCCCGACAGAGCCCGACAGAGCCCGACAGAGGCCAGTAGAGCCCGACAGAGGCCAGTAGAGCCCGACAGAGCCCGACAGAGCCCGACAGGGCCCGACAGGGCCCGACAGGGCCCGACAGAGCCCGACAGAGCCCGACAGAGCCCGACAGAGCCCAGTAGAGCCCGACAGAGCCCGACAGAGCCCGACAGAGCCGACAGAGCCCGACAGGGCCCGACAGGGCCCGACAGGGCCTGACAGAGCCCGACAGAGCCCGACAGGGCCCGACAGAGCCCGACAGAGCCCGCCAGAGCCCGACAGAGCCCGACAGGGCCCGACAGAGCCCGACAGGGCCCGACAGAGCCCGACAGACCCCAGTAGAGCTCGACAGAGCCCGAGAGAGCCCGACAGAGCCCGACAGGGCCTGACAGGGCCCGACAGAGCCCGACAGAGCCCAGTAGAGCCCGACAGAGCCCGACAGGGCCCGACAGAGCCCGACAGAGCCCGACAGGGCCCAGTAGAGCCCGACAGAGCCTGACAGAGCCCGACAGAGCCCGACAGGGCCCAGTAGAGCCCGACAGAGCCCGACAGAGCCCGGCAGAGCCCGACAGGGCCCGACAGAGACCGACAGGGCCCGACAGAGCCCGACAGAGCCCGACAGGGCCCAGTACAGCCCGACAGAGCCCGACAGAGCCCGACAGGGCCCGACAGGGCCCGACAGGGCCCGACAGGGCCGGACAGAGCCCGACAAAGCCCGACAGAGCCCGACAGGGCCCGACAGAGCCCGACAGAGCCCGACAGAGCCCGACAGGGCCCAGTAGAGCCCGACAGAGCCCGACAGAGCCCGACAGAGCCCGACAGAGCCCGACAGAGCCCGACAGGGCCCGACAGGGCCCGACAGAGCCGGACAGGGCCCGACAGGGCCCGACAGAGCCCAGTAGAGCTCGACAGAGCCCGACAGAGCCCGACAGGGCCCAGTAGAGCGCGACAGAGCCCGACAGGGCCCGACAGGGCCCGACAGAGCCCGACAGAGCCCGACAGGGCCCGACAGGGCCCGACAGAGCCCGACAGAGCCCGACAGGGCCCAGTAGAGCCCGACAGAGCCCGACAGAGCCCGACAGAGCCCGACAGAGCCCGACAGGGCCCGACAGAGCCCGACAGGGCCCAGTAGAGCCCGACAGAGCCCGACAGAGCCCGACAGAGCCCGACAGAGCCCGACAGGGCCCGACAGAGCCCGACAGGGCCCGACAGAGCCCGACAGAGCCCGACAGGGCCCGACAGGGCCCGACAGAGCCCGACAGAGACCAGTAGAGCCCGACAGAGCCCGACAGAGCCCGACAGAGCTTGACAGAGCCCGACAGGGCCCAGTAGAGCCCGACAGAGCCCGACAGGGCCCAGTAGAGCCCAGTAGAACCCGACAGAGCCCAGTAGAGCCCGACAGAGCCCGACAGAGCCCGACAGAGCCCGACAGAGCCCGACAGGGCCCGACAGAGCCCGACAGAGCCCGACAGAACCCGACAGAGCCCGACAGAGCCCAGTAGAGCCCGACAGAGCCCGACAGAGCCCGACAGAGCCCGACAGAGCCCGACAGAGCCCGACAGAGCTCGACAGGGCCCGACAGAGCCCGACAGGGCCCGACAGGGCCCGACAGGGCCCGACAGAGCCCGACAGGGCCCGAAAGAGCCCGACAGAGCCCGACAGGGCCCAGTAGAGCCCGACAGAGCCCGACAGAGCCCGACAGGGCCCGACAGGGCCCAGTAGAGCCCGACAGAGCCCGACAGAGCCCGACAGGGCCCGACAGGGCCCGACAGGGCCCGACAGAGCCCGACAGGGCCCGACAGAGACCAGTAGAGCCCGACAGAGCCCGACAGAGCCCGACAGGGCCCGACCGAGCCCGACAGAGCCCAGTAGAGCCCGACAGAGCCCGACAGAGCCCGACAGAGCCCGACAGAGCCCGACAGAGCCCGACAGAGCTTGAGAGAGCCCGACAGGGCCCGACCGAGCCCGACAGAGCCCAGTAGAGCACGACAGAGCCCGACAGGGCCCAGTAGAGCCCAGTAGAACCCGACAGAGCCCAGTAGAGCCCGACAGAGCCCGACAGAGCCCGACAGAGCCCGACAGAGCCCGACAGGGCCCGACAGCGCCCGACAGAGCCCGACAGAGCCCGACAGAGCCCGACAGGGCCCGACAGAGCCCGACAGAGCCCGACAGAACCCGACAGAGCCCGACAGAGCCCAGTAGAGCCCGACAGAGCCCGACAGGGCCCGACAGAGCCCGACAGAGCCCGACAGAGCCCGACAGAGCCCGACAGGGCCCGACAGGGCCCGACAGAGCCTGACAGAGCCCGACAGAGCCCGACAGGGCCCAGTAGAGCCCGACAGAGCCAGACAGAGCCCGACAGGGCCCGACAGAGCCCGACAGAGCCCGACAGAGCCCGACAGGGCCCGACCGAGCCCAACAGAGCCCAGTAGAGCCCGACAGAGCCCGACAGAGCCCGAGAGAGCCCGACAGGGCCCAGTAGAGCCCAGTAGAACCCGACAGAGCCCGACAGAGCCCGACAGAGCCCCACAGAGCCCGACAGGGCCCGACAGGGCCCGACAGGGCCCGACAGGGCCCAGTAGAGCCCGACAGAGCCCGACAGAGCCCGACAGGGCCCGACAGGGCCCGACAGGGCCCGACAGAGACCAGTAGAGCCCGACAGAGCCCGACAGAGCCCGACAGAGCCCGACAGGGCCCGACCGAGCCCGACAGAGCCCAGTAGAGCCCGACAGAGCCTGACAGAGCCCGACAGAGCCCGACAGGGCCCAGTAGAGCCCAGTAGAACCCGAAAGAGCCCGACAGAGCCCGACAGGGCCCGACAGGGCCCGACAGGGCCCGACAGGTCCCGACAGAGCCCGACAGGGCCCGACAGGGCCCGACAGGGCCCGACAGAGCTCGACAGGGCCCGACAGAGCCCGACAGGGCCCGACAGGGCCCGACAGGGCCCGACAGGGCCCGACAGAGCCCAGTAGAGCCCGACAGAGCCCGACAGAGCCCGACAGGGCCCGACAGGGCCCGACAGGGCCCAGTAGAACTCGACAGAGCCCGACAGAGCCCGACAGGGCCCGACAGAGCCCGACAGAGCCCGACAGAGCCCGACAGAGCCCGACAGGGCCCGACAGGGCCCGACAGGGCCCAGTAGAGCTCGACAGAGCCCGACAGAGCCCGACAGGGCCCGACAGGGCCCGACAGAGCCCGACAGGGCCCGACAGGGCCCAGTAGAGCCCGACAGAGCCCGACAGGGCCCGACAGAGCCCGACAGAGCCCGACAGAGCCCGACAGGGCCCAGTAGAGCCCAGTAGAACCCGACAGAGCCCAACAGAGCCCGACAGAGCCCGACAGAGCCCGACAGGGCCCGACAGGGCCCGACAGGGCCCGACAGGGCCCGACAGAGCTCGACAGGGCCCGACAGGTCCCAACAGAGCCCGACAGAGCCCGACAGAGCCCGACAGAGCCCGACAGGGCCCGACAGGGCCCGACAGAACCCGACAGAGCCCGACAGAGCCCAGTAGAGGCCGACAGAGCCCGACAGAGCCCGACAGAGCCCGACAGGGCCCAGTAGAGCCCGACAGAGCCCGACAGAGCCCGACAGAGCCCGACAGGGCCCGACAGAGCCCGACAGAGCCGGACAGGGCCCGACAGGGCCCGACAGGGCCCGACAGGGCCCGACAGAGCCCGACAGAGCCCGACAGGGCCCAGTAGAGCCCGACAGAGCCCGACAGAGCCCGACAGAGCCCGACAGAGCCCGACAAAGCCCGACAGGGCCCGACAGGGCCCGACAGGGCCCGACAGGGCCCGACAGAGCCCGACAGAGCCCGACAGGGCCCAGTAGAGCCCGACAGAGCCCGACAGAGCCCGACAGAGCCCGACAGAGCCCGACAGGGCCCGACAGGGCCCGACAGGGCCCAGTAGAGCTCGACAGAGCCCGACAGGGCCCGACAGGGCCCGACAGAGACCGACAGGGACCGACAGGGCCCGACAGGGCCCGACAGAGCCCGACAGAGCCCGACAGAGCCCGACAGGGCCCAGTAGAGCCCAGTAGAACCCGACAGAGCCCAATAGAGTCCGACAGAGCCCGACAGAGCCCGACAGGGCCCGACAGAGCCCGACAGAGCCCGACAGGGCCCGACAGGGCCCGACAGGGCCCGACAGGGCCCGACAGAACCCGACAGAGCCCGACAGAGCCCGACAGAGCCCAGTAGAGCCCAGTAGAACCCGACAGAGCCCAATAGAGCCCGACAGAGCCCGACAGAGCCCGACAGAGCCCGACAGGGCCCGACAGAGCCCGACAGGGCCCGACAGGGCCCGACAGGGCCCGACAGAACCCGACAGAGGCCAGTAGAGCCCGACAGAGCCCGACAGAGCCCGACAGAGCTCGACAGGGCCCGACAGAGCCCGACAGAGCCCGACAGAGCCCGACAGAGGCCAGTAGAGCCCGACAGAGGCCAGTAGAGCCCGACAGAGCCCGACAGAGCCCGACAGAGCCCGACAGGGCCCGACAGGGCCCGACAGAGCCCGACAGAGCCCGACAGAGCCCGACAGAGCCCAGTAGAGCCCGACAGAGCCCGACAGAGCCCGACAGAGCCGACAGAGCCCGACAGGGCCCGACAGGGCCCGACAGGGCCTGACAGAGCCCGACAGAGCCCGACAGGGCCCGACAGAGCCCGACAGAGCCCGCCAGAGCCCGACAGAGCCCGACAGGGCCCGACAGAGCCCGACAGGGCCCGACAGAGCCCGACAGACCCCAGTAGAGCTCGACAGAGCCCGAGAGAGCCCGACAGAGCCCGACAGGGCCTGACAGGGCCCGACAGAGCCCGACAGAGCCCAGTAGAGCCCGACAGAGCCCGACAGGGCCCGACAGAGCCCGACAGAGCCCGACAGGGCCCAGTAGAGCCCGACAGAGCCTGACAGAGCCCGACAGAGCCCGACAGGGCCCAGTAGAGCCCGACAGAGCCCGACAGAGCCCGGCAGAGCCCGACAGGGCCCGACAGAGACCGACAGGGCCCGACAGAGCCCGACAGAGCCCGACAGGGCCCAGTACAGCCCGACAGAGCCCGACAGAGCCCGACAGGGCCCGACAGGGCCCGACAGGGCCCGACAGGGCCGGACAGAGCCCGACAAAGCCCGACAGAGCCCGACAGGGCCCGACAGAGCCCGACAGAGCCCGACAGAGCCCGACAGGGCCCAGTAGAGCCCGACAGAGCCCGACAGAGCCCGACAGAGCCCGACAGAGCCCGACAGAGCCCGACAGGGCCCGACAGGGCCCGACAGGGCCCGACAGAGCCGGACAGGGCCCGACAGGGCCCGACAGAGCCCAGTAGAGCTCGACAGAGCCCGACAGAGCCCGACAGGGCCCAGTAGAGCGCGACAGAGCCCGACAGGGCCCGACAGGGCCCGACAGAGCCCGACAGAGCCCGACAGGGCCCGACAGGGCCCGACAGAGCCCGACAGAGCCCGACAGGGCCCAGTAGAGCCCGACAGAGCCCGACAGAGCCCGACAGAGCCCGACAGAGCCCGACAGGGCCCGACAGAGCCCGACAGGGCCCAGTAGAGCCCGACAGAGCCCGACAGAGCCCGACAGAGCCCGACAGAGCCCGACAGGGCCCGACAGAGCCCGACAGGGCCCGACAGAGCCCGACAGAGCCCGACAGGGCCCGACAGGGCCCGACAGAGCCCGACAGAGACCAGTAGAGCCCGACAGAGCCCGACAGAGCCCGACAGAGCTTGACAGAGCCCGACAGGGCCCAGTAGAGCCCGACAGAGCCCGACAGGGCCCAGTAGAGCCCAGTAGAACCCGACAGAGCCCAGTAGAGCCCGACAGAGCCCGACAGAGCCCGACAGAGCCCGACAGAGCCCGACAGGGCCCGACAGAGCCCGACAGAGCCCGACAGAACCCGACAGAGCCCGACAGAGCCCAGTAGAGCCCGACAGAGCCCGACAGAGCCCGACAGAGCCCGACAGAGCTCGACAGGGCCCGACAGAGCCCGACAGGGCCCAGTAGAACCCGACAGAGCCCGATAGGGCCCGACAGAGCCCGACAGGGCCCGACAGGGCCCGACAGGGCCCGACAGAGCCCGACAGGGCCCGAAAGAGCCCGACAGAGCCCGACAGGGCCCAGTAGAGCCCGACAGAGCCCGACAGAGCCCGACAGAGCCCGACAGGGCCCGACAGGGCCCGACAGAGCCCAGTATTGCTCGACAGAGCCCGACAGAGCCCGACAGGGCCCGACAGGGCCCAGTAGAGCCCGACAGAGCCCGACAGAGCCCGACAGGGCCCGACAGGGCCCGACAGGGCCCGACAGAGCCCGACAGGGCCCGACAGAGACCAGTAGAGCCCGACAGAGCCCGACAGAGCCCGACAGGGCCCGACCGAGCCCGACAGAGCCCAGTAGAGCCCGACAGAGCCCGACAGAGCCCGACAGAGCCCGACAGGGCCCAGTAGAGCCCAGTAGAACCCGACAGAGCCCGACAGAGCCCGACAGAGCCCGACAGGGCCCGACAGGGCCCGACAGGGCCCGACAGGGCCCGACAGAGCCCGACAGAGCCCGACAGAGTCCGACAGAGCCCGACAGGGCCCGACAGAGCCCGACAGAGCCCGACAGAGCCCAGTAGAGCCCGACAGAGCCCGACAGAGCCCGACAGAGCCCGACAGAGCCCGACAGGGCCAAGTAGAGCCTGACAGAGCCCGACAGAGCCCGACAGAGCCCGACAGGGCCCGACAGGGCCCGACAGGGCCCGACAAAGCCCAGTAGAGCTCGACAGAGCCCGACAGAGCCCGACAGGGCCCGACAGGGCCCGACAGGGCCCGACAGGGCCCGACAGAGCCCGACAGGGCCCAGTAGAGCCCGACAGAGCCCGACAGGGCCCGACAGGGCCCGACAGGGCCCAGTAGAGCCCGACAGAGCCCGACAGGGCCCGACAGAGCCCGACAGGGCCCGACAGAGCCCGACAGAGCCCGACAGAGCCCGACAGAGCCCGACAGAGCCCGACAGAGCCCGACAGGGCCCAGTAGAGCCCAGTAGAACCCGACAGAGCCCAATAGAGCCCGACAGAGCCCAACAGAGCCCGACAGAGCCCGACAGGGTCCGACAGAGCCCGACAGGGCCCGACAGGGCCCGACAGAGCCCGACAGAACCCGACAGAGCCCGACAGAGCCCAGTAGAGCCCGACAGAGCCCGACAGAGCCCGACAGAGCTCGACAGGGCCCGACAGGGCCCGACAGGGCCCGACAGAGACCGACAGAGCCCGACAGAACCCGACAGAGACCGACAGGGCCCGACAGGGCCCGACAGAGCCCGACAGGGCCCGACAGGGCCCGACAGGGCCCGACAGGGACCGACAGAGCCCGACAGAACCCGACAGAACCCTACAGAGCCCAGTAGAGCCCGACAGAGCCCGACAGAGCCCGACAGAGCCCGACAGGGCCCGACAGAGCCCGACAGAACCCGACAGAGCCCGACAGAGCCCAGTAGAGCCCGACAGAGCCCGACAGAGCCCGACAGGGCCCGACAAGGCCCGACAGAGCCCGACAGAGCCCGACAGAGCCCGACAGAACCCGACAGAGCCCGACAGAGCCCAGTAGAGCCCGACAGAGCCCGACAGAGACCGACAGAGCCCGACAGGGCCCGACAGGGCCCGACAGGGTCCGACAGAGCCCGACAGAGCCCGACAGGGCCCAGTAGAGCCCGACAGAGCCCGCCAGAGCCCGCCAGAGCCCGACAGGGCCCGACAGAGCCCAGTAGAGCTCGACAGAGCCCGACAGAGCCCGACAGGGCCCGACAGGGCCCGACAGAGCCCGACAGGGCCCAGTAGAGCCCGACAGAAATCGACAGGGCCCGACAGAGCCCGACAGAGCCCGACAGGGCCCAGTAGAGCTCGACAGAGCCCGACAGAGCCCGACAGTGCCCGACAGGGCCCGACAGAGCCCGACAGAGCCCGACAGGGCCCGACAGGGCCCGACAGAGCCCGACAGGGCCCGACAGGGCCCAGTAGAGCCCGACAGAGCCCGACAGAGCCCGACAGGGCCCGACAGGGCCCGACAGAGCCCGACAGAGCCCTACAGGGCCCGACAGGGCCCGACAGGGCCCGACAGAACCCGACAGAGACCAGTAGAGCCTGACAGAGCCCGACAGATCCCGACAGAGCCCGACAGAGCCCGACAGAGCCCGACAGGGCCCGACAGAGCCCGACAGAGCCCAGTAGAGCCCGACAGAGCCCGACAGAGCCCGACAGGGCTCAGTAGAGCCCAGTAGAACCCGACAGAGCCCGACAGAGCCCGACAGAGCCCGACAGAGCCCGACAGGGCCCGACAGGGCCCGACAGGGCCCGACAGAGACCGACAGGGCCCGACAGGGCCCGACAGAGACCGACAGAGCCCGACAGGGCCCGACAGGACCCGACAGAGCCCGACAGAGCCCGACAGAGCCCGACAGAGCCCGACAGGGCCCGACAGGGCCCGACAGAGCCCAACAGGGCCCGACAGAACCCGACAGAGCCCAGTAGAGCCCGACAGAGCCTGACAGAGCCCGACAGAGCCCAGTAGAGCCCGACAGAGCCCGACAGAGCCCGGCAGAGCCCGACAGGGCCCGACAGAGACCGACAGAGCCCGACAGAACCCGACAGAACCCGACAGAGCCCGACAGAGCCCAGTAGAGCCCGACAGAGCCCGACAGAGCCCGACAGAGCTCGACAGGGCCCGACAGGGCCCAGTAGAGCCCGACAGAGCCCGACAGGGCCCGACAGAGCCCGACAGAGCCCGACAGAGCCCGACAGGGCCCGACAGGGCCCGACAGAGCCCGACAGAGCCCGACAGGGCCCGAAAGAGCCCGACAGAGCCCGACAGGGCCCAGTAGAGCCCGACAGAGCCCGACAGAGCCCGACAGAGCCCGACAGAGCCCGACAGGGCCCGAAAGAGCCCGACAGAGCCCGACAGGGCCCAGTAGAGCCCGACAGAGCCCGACAGAGCCCGACAGAGCCCGACAGGGCCCGACAGAGCCCGACAGAGCCCGACAGAGCCCGACAGGGCCCGACAGGGCCCGACAGGGCCCGACAGAACCCGAGAGAGCCCGACTGAGCCCAGTAGAGCCCGACAGAGCTCGACAGGGCCCGACAGAGCCCGACAGAGCCCGACAGAGCCCGACAGAACCCGACAGAGCCCGAAAGAGCCCAGTAGAGCCCGACAGAGCCCGACAGAGCCCGACAGGGCCCGACAGGGCCCGACAGGGCCCGACAGAGCCCGACAGAGCCCGACAGAGCCCAGTAGAGCCCGACAGAGCCCGACAGAGCCCGACAGAGCCCGACAGGGCCCGACAGGGCCCGACAGGGCCCGACAGGGCCCGACAGAGCCCGACAGGGCCCGAAAGAGCCCGACAGAGCCCGACAGGGCCCAGTAGAGCCCGACAGAGCCCGACAGAGCCCGACAGAGCCCGACAGGGCCCGACAGAGCCCGACAGAGCCCGACAGAGCCCGACACAGCCCGACAGGGCCCGACAGGGCCCGACAGAACCCGAGAGAGCCCGACTGAGCCCAGTAGAGCCCGACAGAGCTCGACAGGGCCCGACAGAGCCCGACAGAGCCCGACAGAGCCCGACAGAGCCCGACAGAACCCGACAGAGCCCGAAAGAGCCCAGTAGAGCCCGACAGAGCCCGACAGAGCCCGACAGGGCCCGACAGGGCCCGACAGGGCCCGACAGAGCCCGACAGAGCCCGACAGAGCCCAGTAGAGCCCGACAGAGCCCGACAGAGCCCGACAGAGCCCGACAGGGCCCGACAGGGCCCGACAGGGCCCGACAGAGCCCGACAGAGCCCGACAGGGCCCGACAGAGCCCGACAGAGCCCGACAGAGCCCGACAGGGCCCGACAGAGACCAGTAGAGCCCGACAGAGCCCGACAGAGCCCGACAGAGCCCGACAGGGCCCGACCGAGCCCGACAGAGCCCAGTAGAGCCCGACAGAGCCCGACAGAGCCCGACAGAGCCCGACAGGGCCCAGTAGAGCCCAGTAGAACCCGACAGAGCCCGACAGAGCCCGACAGGGCCCGACAGGGCCCGACAGGGCCCGACAGAGCTCGACAGGGCCCGACAGAGCCCGACAGAGCCCGACAGGGCCCGACAGGGCCCGACAGAGCCCGACAGGGCCCGACAGAGCCCGACAGAACCCGACAGAGCCCGACAGAGCCCGACAGAGACCGACAGAGCCCGACAGGGCCCGACAGAGCCCGACAGAGCCCGACAGGGCCCGACAGAGCCCGACAGAGCCCGACAGAGCCCGACAGAGCCCGACAGGGCCCGACAGGGCCCGACAGAACCCGACAGAGCCCGACAGAGCCCAGTAGAGCCCGACAGAGCCCGACAGGGCCCAGTAGAGCCCAGTAGAACCCGAAAGAGCCCGACAGAGCCCGACAGGGCCCGACAGGGCCCGACAGGGCCCGACAGGTCCCGACAGAGCCCGACAGGGCCCGACAGGGCCCGACAGAGCTCGACAGGGCCCGACAGAGCTCGACAGGGCCCGACAGAGCCCGACAGGGCCCGACAGGGCCCGACAGGGCCCGACAGGGCCCGACAGAGCCCAGTAGAGCCCGACAGAGCCCGACAGAGCCCGACAGGGCCCGACAGGGCCCGACAGGGCCCAGTAGAACTCGACAGAGCCCGACAGAGCCCGACAGGGCCCGAGAGAGCCCGACAGAGCCCGACAGAGCCCGACAGAGCCCGACAGGGCCCGACAGGGCCCGACAGGGCCCAGTAGAGCTCGACAGAGCCCGACAGAGCCCGACAGGGCCCGACAGGGCCCGACAGAGCCCGACAGGGCCCGACAGGGCCCAGTAGAGCCCGACAGAGCCCGACAGGGCCCGACAGAGCCCGACAGAGCCCGACAGAGCCCGACAGGGCCCAGTAGAGCCCAGTAGAACCCGACAGAGCCCAACAGAGCCCGACAGAGCCCGACAGAGCCCGACAGGGCCCGACAGGGCCCGACAGGGCCCGACAGGGCCCGACAGAGCTCGACAGGGCCCGACAGGTCCCAACAGAGCCCGACAGAGCCCGACAGAGCCCGACAGGGCCCGACAGGGCCCGACAGAACCCGACAGAGCCCGACAGAGCCCAGTAGAGCCCGACAGAGCCCGACAGAGCCCGACAGAGCCCGACAGGGCCCAGTAGAGCCCGACAGAGCCCGACAGAGCCCGACAGAGCCCGACAGGGCCCGACAGAGCCCGACAGAGCCGGACAGGGCCCAGTAGAGCCTGACAGAGCCCGACAGAGCCCGACAGAGCCCGACAAAGCCCGACAGGGCCCGACAGGGCCCGACAGGGCCCGACAGGGCCCGACAGAGCCCGACAGAGCCCGACAGGGCCCAGTAGAGCCCGACAGAGCCCGACAGAGCCCGACAGAGCCCGACAGAGCCCGACAGGGCCCGACAGGGCCCGACAGGGCCCAGTAGAGCTCGACAGAGCCCGACAGGGCCCGACAGGGCCCGACAGAGACCGACAGGGACCGACAGGGCCCGACAGGGCCCGACAGAGCCCGACAGAGCCCGACAGAGCCCGACAGGGCCCAGTAGAGCCCAGTAGAACCCGACAGAGCCCAATAGAGTCCGACAGAGCCCGACAGAGCCCGACAGGGCCCGACAGAGCCCGACAGAGCCCGACAGGGCCCGACAGGGCCCGACAGGGCCCGACAGGGCCCGACAGAACCCGACAGAGCCCGACAGAGCCCGACAGAGCCCAGTAGAGCCCAGTAGAACCCGACAGAGCCCAATAGAGCCCGACAGAGCCCGACAGAGCCCAGTAGAGCCCAGTAGAACCCGACAGAGCCCAATAGAGCCCGACAGGGCCCGACAGGGCCCGACAGGGCCCGACAGGGCCCGACAGAACCCGACAGAGGCCAGTAGAGCCCGACAGAGCCCGACAGAGCCCGACAGAGCTCGACAGGGCCCGACAGAGCCCGACAGAGCCCGACAGAGCCCGACAGAGGCCAGTAGAGCCCGACAGAGGCCAGTAGAGCCCGACAGAGCCCGACAGAGCCCGACAGGGCCCGACAGGGCCCGACAGGGCCCGACAGAGCCCGACAGAGCCCGACAGAGCCCGACAGAGCCCAGTAGAGCCCGACAGAGCCCGACAGAGCCCGACAGAGCCGACAGAGCCCGACAGGGCCCGACAGGGCCCGACAGGGCCTGACAGAGCCCGACAGAGCCCGACAGGGCCCGACAGAGCCCGACAGAGCCCGCCAGAGCCCGACAGAGCCCGACAGGGCCCGACAGAGCCCGACAGGGCCCGACAGAGCCCGACAGACCCCAGTAGAGCTCGACAGAGCCCGAGAGAGCCCGACAGAGCCCGACAGGGCCTGACAGGGCCCGACAGAGCCCGACAGAGCCCAGTAGAGCCCGACAGAGCCCGACAGGGCCCGACAGAGCCCGACAGAGCCCGACAGGGCCCAGTAGAGCCCGACAGAGCCTGACAGAGCCCGACAGAGCCCGACAGGGCCCAGTAGAGCCCGACAGAGCCCGACAGAGCCCGGCAGAGCCCGACAGGGCCCGACAGAGACCGACAGGGCCCGACAGAGCCCGACAGAGCCCGACAGGGCCCAGTACAGCCCGACAGAGCCCGACAGAGCCCGACAGGGCCCGACAGGGCCCGACAGGGCCCGACAGGGCCGGACAGAGCCCGACAAAGCCCGACAGAGCCCGACAGGGCCCGACAGAGCCCGACAGAGCCCGACAGAGCCCGACAGGGCCCAGTAGAGCCCGACAGAGCCCGACAGAGCCCGACAGAGCCCGACAGAGCCCGACAGAGCCCGACAGGGCCCGACAGGGCCCGACAGAGCCGGACAGGGCCCGACAGGGCCCGACAGAGCCCAGTAGAGCTCGACAGAGCCCGACAGAGCCCGACAGGGCCCAGTAGAGCGCGACAGAGCCCGACAGGGCCCGACAGGGCCCGACAGAGCCCGACAGAGCCCGACAGGGCCCGACAGGGCCCGACAGAGCCCGACAGAGCCCGACAGGGCCCAGTAGAGCCCGACAGAGCCCGACAGAGCCCGACAGAGCCCGACAGAGCCCGACAGGGCCCGACAGAGCCCGACAGGGCCCAGTAGAGCCCGACAGAGCCCGACAGAGCCCGACAGAGCCCGACAGAGCCCGACAGGGCCCGACAGAGCCCGACAGGGCCCGACAGAGCCCGACAGAGCCCGACAGGGCCCGACAGGGCCCGACAGAGCCCGACAGAGACCAGTAGAGCCCGACAGAGCCCGACAGAGCCCGACAGAGCTTGACAGAGCCCGACAGGGCCCAGTAGAGCCCGACAGAGCCCGACAGGGCCCAGTAGAGCCCAGTAGAACCCGACAGAGCCCAGTAGAGCCCGACAGAGCCCGACAGAGCCCGACAGAGCCCGACAGAGCCCGACAGGGCCCGACAGAGCCCGACAGAGCCCGACAGAACCCGACAGAGCCCGACAGAGCCCAGTAGAGCCCGACAGAGCCCGACAGAGCCCGACAGAGCCCGACAGAGCCCGACAGAGCCCGACAGAGCTCGACAGGGCCCGACAGAGCCCGACAGGGCCCGACAGGGCCCGACAGGGCCCGACAGAGCCCGACAGGGCCCGAAAGAGCCCGACAGAGCCCGACAGGGCCCAGTAGAGCCCGACAGAGCCCGACAGAGCCCGACAGGGCCCGACAGGGCCCAGTAGAGCCCGACAGAGCCCGACAGAGCCCGACAGGGCCCGACAGGGCCCGACAGGGCCCGACAGAGCCCGACAGGGCCCGACAGAGACCAGTAGAGCCCGACAGAGCCCGACAGAGCCCGACAGGGCCCGACCGAGCCCGACAGAGCCCAGTAGAGCCCGACAGAGCCCGACAGAGCCCGACAGAGCCCGACAGGGCCCAGTAGAGCCCAGTAGAACCCGACAGAGCCCGACAGAGCCCGACAGAGCCCGACAGGGCCCGACAGGGCCCGACAGGGCCCGACAGGGCCCGACAGAGCCCGACAGAGCCCGACAGAGTCCGACAGAGCCCGACAGGGCCCGACAGAGCCCGACAGAGCCCGACAGAGCCCAGTAGAGCCCGACAGAGCCCGACAGAGCCCGACAGAGCCCGACAGAGCCCGACAGGGCCAAGTAGAGCCTGACAGAGCCCGACAGAGCCCGACAGAGCCCGACAGGGCCCGACAGGGCCCGACAGGGCCCGACAGAGCCCAGTAGAGCTCGACAGAGCCCGACAGAGCCCGACAGGGCCCGACAGGGCCCGACAGGGCCCGACAGGGCCCGACAGAGCCCGACAGGGCCCAGTAGAGCCCGACAGAGCCCGACAGGGCCCGACAGGGCCCGACAGGGCCCAGTAGAGCCCGACAGAGCCCGACAGGGCCCGACAGAGCCCGACAGGGCCCGACAGAGCCCGACAGAGCCCGACAGGGCCCGACAGAGCCCGACAGAGCCCGACAGAGCCCGACAGGGCCCAGTAGAGCCCAGTAGAACCCGACAGAGCCCAATAGAGCCCGACAGAGCCCAACAGAGCCCGACAGAGCCCGACAGGGCCCGACAGAGCCCGACAGGGCCCGACAGGGCCCGACAGAGCCCGACAGAACCCGACAGAGCCCGACAGAGCCCAGTAGAGCCCGACAGAGCCCGACAGAGCCCGACAGAGCTCGACAGGGCCCGACAGGGCCCGACAGGGCCCGACAGAGACCGACAGAGCCCGACAGAACCCGACAGAGACCGACAGGGCCCGACAGGGCCCGACAGAGCCCGACAGGGCCCGACAGGGCCCGACAGGGCCCGACAGAGACCGACAGAGCCCGACAGAACCCGACAGAACCCTACAGAGCCCAGTAGAGCCCGACAGAGCCCGACAGAGCCCGACAGAGCCCGACAGGGCCCGACAGAGCCCGACAGAACCCGACAGAGCCCGACAGAGCCCAGTAGAGCCCGACAGAGCCCGACAGAGCCCGACAGGGCCCGACAGGGCCCGACAGAGCCCGACAGAGCCCGACAGAGCCCGACAGAACCCGACAGAGCCCGACAGAGCCCAGTAGAGCCCGACAGAGCCCGACAGAGACCGACAGAGCCCGACAGGGCCCGACAGGGCCCGACAGGGTCCGACAGAGCCCGACAGAGCCCGACAGGGCCCAGTAGAGCCCGACAGAGCCCGCCAGAGCCCGCCAGAGCCCGACAGGGCCCGACAGAGCCCGACAGGGCCCAGTAGAGCCCGACAGAAATCGACAGGGCCCGACAGAGCCCGACAGAGCCCGACAGGGCCCAGTAGAGCTCGACAGAGCCCGACAGAGCCCGACAGGGCCCGACAGGGCCCGACAGAGCCCGACAGAGCCCGACAGGGCCCGACAGGGCCCGACAGAGCCCGACAGGGCCCGACAGGGCCCAGTAGAGCCCGACAGAGCCCGACAGAGCCCGACAGGGCCCGACAGGGCCCGACAGAGCCCGACAGAGCCCTACAGGGCCCGACAGGGCCCGACAGGGCCCGACAGAACCCGACAGAGACCAGTAGAGCCTGACAGAGCCCGACAGATCCCGACAGAGCCCGACAGAGCCCGACAGAGCCCGACAGGGCCCGACAGAGCCCGACAGAGCCCAGTAGAGCCCGACAGAGCCCGACAGAGCCCGACAGGGCTCAGTAGAGCCCAGTAGAACCCGACAGAGCCCGACAGGGCCCGACAGAGCCCGACAGAGCCCGACAGGGCCCGACAGGGCCCGACAGGGCCCGACAGAGACCGACAGGGCCCGACAGGGCCCGACAGAGACCGACAGAGCCCGACAGGGCCCGACAGGACCCGACAGAGCCCGACAGAGCCCGACAGAGCCCGACAGGGCCCGACAGGGCCCGACAGAGCCCAACAGGGCCCGACAGAACCCGACAGAGCCCAGTAGAGCCCGACAGAGCCTGACAGAGCCCGACAGAGCCCAGTAGAGCCCGACAGAGCCCGACAGAGCCCGGCAGAGCCCGACAGGGCCCGACAGAGCCCGACAGAGCCCGACAGAACCCGACAGAACCCGACAGAGCCCGACAGAGCCCAGTAGAGCCCGACAGAGCCCGACAGAGCCCGACAGAGCTCGACAGGGCCCGACAGGGCCCAGTAGAGCCCGACAGAGCCCGACAGGGCCCGACAGAGCCCGACAGAGCCCGACAGAGCCCGACAGGGCCCGACAGGGCCCGACAGAGCCCGACAGAGCCCGACAGGGCCCGAAAGAGCCCGACAGAGCCCGACAGGGCCCAGTAGAGCCCGACAGAGCCCGACAGAGCCCGACAGAGCCCGACAGAGCCCGACAGGGCCCGAAAGAGCCCGACAGAGCCCGACAGGGCCCAGTAGAGCCCGACAGAGCCCGACAGAGCCCGACAGAGCCCGACAGGGCCCGACAGAGCCCGACAGAGCCCGACAGAGCCCGACACAGCCCGACAGGGCCCGACAGGGCCCGACAGAACCCGAGAGAGCCCGACTGAGCCCAGTAGAGCCCGACAGAGCTCGACAGGGCCCGACAGAGCCCGACAGAGCCCGACAGAGCCCGACAGAACCCGACAGAGCCCGAAAGAGCCCAGTAGAGCCCGACAGAGCCCGACAGAGCCCGACAGGGCCCGACAGGGCCCGACAGGGCCCGACAGGGCCCGACAGGGTCCGACAGAGCCCGACAGAGCCCGACAGGGCCCAGTAGAGCCCGACAGAGCCCGCCAGAGCCCGCCAGAGCCCGACAGGGCCCGACAGAGCCCAGTAGAGCTCGACAGAGCCCGACAGAGCCCGACAGGGCCCGACAGGGCCCGACAGAGCCCGACAGGGCCCAGTAGAGCCCGACAGAAATCGACAGGGCCCGACAGAGCCCGACAGAGCCCAACAGGGCCCAGTAGAGCTCGACAGAGCCCGACAGAGCCCGACAGGGCCCGACAGGGCCCGACAGAGCCCGACAGAGCCCGACAGGGCCCGACAGGGCCCGACAGAGCCCGACAGGGCCCGACAGGGCCCAGTAGAGCCCGACAGAGCCCGACAGAGCCCGACAGGGCCCGACAGGGCCCGACAGAGCCCGACAGAGCCCTACAGGGCCCGACAGGGCCCGACAGGGCCCGACAGAACCCGACAGAGACCAGTAGAGCCTGACAGAGCCCGACAGATCCCGACAGAGCCCGACAGAGCCCGACAGAGCCCGACAGGGCCCGACAGAGCCCGACAGAGCCCAGTAGAGCCCGACAGAGCCCGACAGAGCCCGACAGGGCTCAGTAGAGCCCAGTAGAACCCGACAGAGCCCGACAGAGCCCGACAGAGCCCGACAGAGCCCGACAGGGCCCGACAGGGCCCGACAGGGCCCGACAGAGACCGACAGGGCCCGACAGGGCCCGACAGAGACCGACAGAGCCCGACAGGGCCCGACAGGACCCGACAGAGCCCGACAGAGCCCGACAGAGCCCGACAGAGCCCGACAGGGCCCGACAGGGCCCGACAGAGCCCAACAGGGCCCGACAGAACCCGACAGAGCCCAGTAGAGCCCGACAGAGCCTGACAGAGCCCGACAGAGCCCAGTAGAGCCCGACAGAGCCCGACAGAGCCCGGCAGAGCCCGACAGGGCCCGACAGAGCCCGACAGAGCCCGACAGAACCCGACAGAACCCGACAGAGCCCGACAGAGCCCAGTAGAGCCCGACAGAGCCCGACAGAGCCCGACAGAGCTCGACAGGGCCCGACAGGGCCCAGTAGAGCCCGACAGAGCCCGACAGGGCCCGACAGAGCCCGACAGAGCCCGACAGAGCCCGACAGGGCCCGACAGGGCCCGACAGAGCCCGACAGAGCCCGACAGGGCCCGAAAGAGCCCGACAGAGCCCGACAGGGCCCAGTAGAGCCCGACAGAGCCCGACAGAGCCCGACAGAGCCCGACAGAGCCCGACAGGGCCCGAAAGAGCCCGACAGAGCCCGACAGGGCCCAGTAGAGCCCGACAGAGCCCGACAGAGCCCGACAGAGCCCGACAGGGCCCGACAGAGCCCGACAGAGCCCGACAGAGCCCGACACAGCCCGACAGGGCCCGACAGGGCCCGACAGAACCCGAGAGAGCCCGACTGAGCCCAGTAGAGCCCGACAGAGCTCGACAGGGCCCGACAGAGCCCGACAGAGCCCGACAGAGCCCGACAGAACCCGACAGAGCCCGAAAGAGCCCAGTAGAGCCCGACAGAGCCCGACAGAGCCCGACAGGGCCCGACAGGGCCCGACAGGGCCCGACAGAGCCCGACAGAGCCCGACAGAGCCCAGTAGAGCCCGACAGAGCCCGACAGAGCCCGACAGAGCCCGACAGGGCCCGACAGGGCCCGACAGGGCCCGACAGAGCCCGACAGAGCCCGACAGGGCCCGAAAGAGCCCGACAGAGCCCGACAGGGCCCAGTAGAGCCCGACAGAGCCCGACAGAGCCCGACAGAGCCCGACAGGGCCCGACAGAGCCCGACAGAGCCCGACAGAGCCCGACACAGCCCGACAGGGCCCGACAGGGCCCGACAGAACCCGAGAGAGCCCGACTGAGCCCAGTAGAGCCCGACAGAGCTCGACAGGGCCCGACAGAGCCCGACAGAGCCCGACAGAGCCCGACAGAGCCCGACAGAACCCGACAGAGCCCGAAAGAGCCCAGTAGAGCCCGACAGAGCCCGACAGAGCCCGACAGGGCCCGACAGGGCCCGACAGGGCCCGACAGAGCCCGACAGAGCCCGACAGAGCCCAGTAGAGCCCGACAGAGCCCGACAGAGCCCGACAGAGCCCGACAGGGCCCGACAGGGCCCGACAGGGCCCGACAGAGCCCGACAGAGCCCGACAGGGCCCGACAGAGCCCGACAGAGCCCGACAGAGCCCGACAGGGCCCGACAGAGACCAGTAGAGCCCGACAGAGCCCGACAGAGCCCGACAGAGCCCGACAGGGCCCGACCGAGCCCGACAGAGCCCAGTAGAGCCCGACAGAGCCCGACAGAGCCCGACAGAGCCCGACAGGGCCCAGTAGAGCCCAGTAGAACCCGACAGAGCCCGACAGAGCCCGACAGGGCCCGACAGGGCCCGACAGGGCCCGACAGAGCTCGACAGGGCCCGACAGAGCCCGACAGAGCCCGACAGGGCCCGACAGGGCCCGACAGGGCCCGACAGGGCCCGACAGAGCCCGACAGAACCCGACAGAGCCCGACAGAGCCCGACAGAGACCGACAGAGCCCGACAGGGCCCGACAGAGCCCGACAGAGCCCGACAGGGCCCGACAGAGCCCGACAGAGCCCGACAGAGCCCGACAGAGCCCGACAGGGCCCGACAGGGCCCGACAGAACCCGACAGAGCCCGACAGAGCCCAGTAGAGCCCGACAGAGCCCGACAGAGCCCGACAGAGCTCGACAGGGCCCGACAGAGTCCGACAGAGCCCGACAGAGCCCGACAGAACCCGACAGAGCCCGACAGAGCCCAGTAGAGCCCGACAGAGCCCGACAGAGCCCGACAGAGCCCGACAGAGCCCGACAGGGCCCGACAGGGCCCGACAGAGCCCGACAGAGCCCGACAGAGACGACAGAGCCCGACAGGGCCCGACAGGGCCCGACAGGGCCCGACAGGGCCCGACAGAGCCCGACAGGGCCCGACAGAGCCCGACAGAGCCCGACAGAGCCCGACAGGGCCCAGTAGAGCCCGACAGAGCCCGACAGAGCCCGACAGAGCCCGACAGGGCCCGACAGGGCCCGACAGGGCCCGACAGAACCGGACAGGGCCCGACAGGGCCCGACAGAGCCCAGTAGAGCTCGACAGAGCCCGACAGAGCCCGACAGGGCCCGACAGAGCCCGACAGGGCCCAGTAGAGCCCGACAGAGCCCGACAGGGCCCGACAGAGCCCGACAGAGCCCGACAGGGCCCGACAGGGCCCGACAGAGCCCGACAGAGCCCGACAGGGCCCAGTAGAGCCCGGCAGAGCCCGACAGGGCCCAGTAGAGCCCGACAGAGCCCGACAGAGCCCGACAGAGCCCGACAGAGCCCAGTAGAGCTCGACAGAGCCCGACAGAGCCCGACAGGGCCTGACAGGGCCCGACAGAGCCCGACAGAGCCCGACAGGGCCCGACAGAGACCAGTAGAGCCCGACAGAGCCCGACAGAGCCCGACAGGGCCCGACCGAGCCCGACAGAGCCCAGTAGAGCCCGACAGAGCCCGACAGAGCCCGACAGAGCCCGACAGGGCCCAGTAGAGCCCAGTAGAACCCGACAGAGCCCGACAGAGCCCGACAGAGCCCGACAGAGCCCGACAGGGCCCGACAGGGCCCGACAGAGCCCGACAGGGCCCGACAGAGGCCGACAGGGCCCGGCAGAGCCCGACAGAGCCCGACAGGGCCCGACAGAGCCCGACAGAGCCCGACAGAGCCCGACAGGGCCCGACAGGGCCCGACAGAGCCCGACAGAGCCCGACAAAGCCCGACAGGGCCCGACAGGGCCCGACAGAGCCCGACAGGGCCCGACAGGGCCCGACGGAGCCCGACGGAGCCCGACAGGGCCCGACAGGGCCCAGTAGAGCCCGACTGAGCCCGACAGAGCCCGACAGAGCCCGACAGGGCCCAGTAGAGCCCAATAGAACCCGACAGAGACCAATAGAGCCCGACAGAGCCCGACAGAGCCCGACAGAGCCCGACAGAGCCCGACAGGGCCCAGTAGAGCCCAGTAGAACCCGACAGAGCCCGACAGAGCCCTACAGAGCCCGACAGAGCCCGACAGGGCCCGACAGAGCCCGACAGGGCCCGACAGGGCCCGACAGGGCCCGACAGAGCCCGACAGGGCCCGACAGAGCCCGACAGAGCCCGACAGAGCCCGACAGGGCCCGACAGGGCCCGACAGAGCCCGACAGAGCCCGACAGGGCCCGACAGGGCCCGACAGAGCCTGACAGAACCCGACAGAGCCCGACAGAGCCCAGTAGAGCCCGACAGAGCCCGACAGAGCCCGACAGAGCCCGACAGAGCCCGACAGGGCCCGACAGAGCCCGACAGGGCCCGACAGAGCCCGACAGAGCCAGACAGGGCCCAGGAGAGCCCGACAGAGCCCGACAGAGCCCGACAGAGCCCGACAAAGCCCGACAGGGCCCGACAGGGCCCGACAGAGCCCGACAGAGCCCGACAGGGCCCGACAGGGCCCGACAGGGCCCGACAGAGCCCGACAGGGCCCAGTAGAGCCCGACAGAGCCCGACAGAGCCCGACAGAGCCCGACAGAGCCCGACAGGGCCCAGTAGAGCTCGACAGAGCCCGACAGAGCCCGACAGGGCCCGACAGGGCCCGACAGAGACCGACAGGGCCCGACAGGGCCCAGTAGAGCCCGACAGGGCCCGACAGGGCCCAACAGAGCCCGACAGAGCCCGACAGGGCCCAGTAGAGCCCAGTAGAACCCGACAGAGCCCAATAGAGCCCGACAGAGCCCGACAGAGCCCGACAGAGCCCGACAGAGCCCGACAGGGCCCGACAGAACCCGACAGAGCCCGACAGAGCCCAGTAGAGCCCGACAGAGCCCGACAGAGCCCGACAGAGCTCGACAGGGCCCGACAGACCCCGACAGAGCCCGACAGAACCCGACAGAGCCCGACAGAGCCCAGTAGAGCCCGACAGAGCCCGACAGAGCCCGACAGAGCCCGACAGATCCCGACAGGGCCCGACAGGGCCCGACAGAGCCCGACAGAGCCCGACAGAACCCGACAGAGCCCGACAGAGCCCAGTAGAGCCCGACAGAGCCCGACAGAGACCGACAGAGCCCGACAGGGCCCGACAGAGCCCGACAGGGCCCAGTAGAGCCCGCCAGAGCCCGCCAGAGCCCGCCAGAGCCCGACAGAGCCCGACAGAGCCCGACAGAGCCCGACAGGGCCCGACAGGGCCCGACAGGGCCTGACAGAGCCCGACAGAGCCCGACAGGGCCCGACAGAGCCCGACAGAGCCCGCGAGAGCCCGACAGAGCCCGACAGAGCCCGACAGGGCCCGACAGAGCCCGACAGAGCCCAGTAGAGCTCGACAGAGCCCGAGAGAGCCCGACAGAGCCCGACAGGGCCTGACAGGGCCCGACAGAGCCCGACAGAGCCCAGTAGAGCTCGACAGAGCCCGAGAGAGCCCGACAGAGCCCGACAGGGCCCAGTAGAGCCCGACAGAGCCCGACAGAGCCCAGTAGAGCCCGACAGAGCCCGACAGGGCCCGACAGAGCCCGACAGAGCCCGACAGGGCCCAGTAGAGCCCGACAGAGCCTGACAGAGCCCGACAGAGCCCGACAGGGCCCAGTAGAGCCCGACAGAGCCCGACAGAGCCCGGCAGAGCCCGACAGGGCCCGACAGAGACCGACAGGGCCCGACAGAGCCCGACAGAGCCCGACAGGGCCCAGTACAGCCCGACAGAGCCCGACAGAGCCCGACAGGGCCCGACAGGGCCCGACAGGGCCTGACAGGGCCCGACAGAGCCCGACAGAGCCCAGTAGAGCCCGACAGAGCCCGACAGGGCCCGACAGAGCCCGACAGAGCCCGACAGGGCCCAGTAGAGCCCAGTAGAACCCGACAGAGCCCAATAGAGCCCGACAGAGCCCGACAGAGCCCGACAGAGCCCGACAGAGCCCGACAGGGCCCAGTAGAGCCCGACAGAGCCCGACAGAGCCCGACAGATCTCGACAGGGCCCGACAGACCCCGACAGAGCCCGACAGAACCCGACAGAGCCCGACAGAGCCCAGTAGAGCCCGACAGAGCCCGACAGAGCCCGACAGAGCCCGACAGATCCCGACAGGGCCCGACAGGGCCCGACAGAGCCCGACAGAGCCCGACAGAACCCGACAGAGCCCGACAGAGCCCAGTAGAGCCCGACAGAGCCCGACAGAGACCGACAGAGCCCGACAGGGCCCGACAGAGCCCGACAGGGCCCAGTAGAGCCCGACAGAGCCCGCCAGAGCCCGCCAGAGCCCGACAGAGCCCGACAGAGCCCGACAGAGCCCGACAGGGCCCGACAGGGCCCGACAGGGCCTGACAGAGCCCGACAGAGCCCGACAGGGCCCGACAGAGCCCGACAGAGCCCGCGAGAGCCCGACAGAGCCCGACAGAGCCCGACAGGGCCCGACAGAGCCCGACAGAGCCCAGTAGAGCTCGACAGAGCCCGAGAGAGCCCGACAGAGCCCGACAGGGCCTGACAGGGCCCGACAGAGCCCGACAGAGCCCAGTAGAGCTCGACAGAGCCCGAGAGAGCCCGACAGAGCCCGACAGGGCCTGACAGGGCCCGACAGAGCCCGACAGAGCCCAGTAGAGCCCGACAGAGCCCGACAGGGCCCGACAGAGCCCGACAGAGCCCGACAGGGCCCAGTAGAGCCCGACAGAGCCTGACAGAGCCCGACAGAGCCCGACAGGGCCCAGTAGAGCCCGACAGAGCCCGACAGAGCCCGGCAGAGCCCGACAGGGCCCGACAGAGACCGACAGGGCCCGACAGAGCCCGACAGGGCCCGACAGGGCCCAGTACAGCCCGACAGAGCCCGACAGAGCCCGACAGGGCCCGACAGGGCCCGACAGGGCCCGACAGGGCCGGACAGAGCCCGACAAAGCCCGACAGAGCCCGACAGGGCCCGACAGAGCCCGACAGAGCCCGACAGAGCCCGACAGAGCCCAACAGGGCCCAGTAGAGCCCGACAGAGCCCGACAGAGCCCGACAGAGCCCGACAGAGCCCGACAGGGCCCGACAGAGCCCGACAGGGCCCGACAGGGCCCGACAGGGCCCGACAGAACCGGACAGGGCCCGACAGGGCCCGACAGAGCCCAGTAGAGCTCGACAGAGCCCGACAGAGCCCGACAGGGCCCGACAGAGCCCGACAGGGCCCAGTAGAGCCCGACAGAGCCCGACAGGGCCCGACAGAGCCCGACAGAGCCCGACAGGGCCCGACAGGGCCCGACAGAGCCCGACAGAGCCCGACAGGGCCCAGTAGAGCCCGGCAGAGCCCGACAGGGCCCAGTAGAGCCCGACAGAGCCCGACAGAGCCCGACAGAGCCCGACAGAGCCCAGTAGAGCTCGACAGAGCCCGACAGAGCCCGACAGGGCCTGACAGGGCCCGACAGAGCCCGACAGAGCCCGACAGGGCCCGACAGAGACCAGTAGAGCCCGACAGAGCCCGACAGAGCCCGACAGGGCCCGACCGAGCCCGACAGAGCCCAGTAGAGCCCGACAGAGCCCGACAGAGCCCGACAGAGCCCGACAGGGCCCAGTAGAGCCCAGTAGAACCCGACAGAGCCCGACAGAGCCCGACAGAGCCCGACAGAGCCCGACAGGGCCCGACAGGGCCCGACAGAGCCCGACAGGGCCCGACAGAGCCCGACAGGGCCCGACAGAGCCCGACAGAGCCCGACAGGGCCCGACAGAGCCCGACAGAGCCCGACAGAGCCCGACAGGGCCCGACAGGGCCCGACAGAGCCCGACAGAGCCCGACAAAGCCCGACAGGGCCCGACAGGGCCCGACAGAGCCCGACAGGGCCCGACAGGGCCCGACGGAGCCCGACGGAGCCCGACAGGGCCCGACAGGGCCCAGTAGAGCCCGACTGAGCCCGACAGAGCCCGACAGAGCCCGACAGGGCCCAGTAGAGCCCAATAGAACCCGACAGAGACCAATAGAGCCCGACAGAGCCCGACAGAGCCCGACAGAGCCCGACAGAGCCCGACAGGGCCCAGTAGAGCCCAGTAGAACCCGACAGAGCCCGACAGAGCCCTACAGAGCCCGACAGAGCCCGACAGGGCCCGACAGAGCCCGACAGGGCCCGACAGGGCCCGACAGGGCCCGACAGAGCCCGACAGGGCCCGACAGAGCCCGACAGAGCCCGACAGAGCCCGACAGGGCCCGACAGGGCCCGACAGAGCCCGACAGAGCCCGACAGGGCCCGACAGGGCCCGACAGAGCCCGACAGAACCCGACAGAGCCCGACAGAGCCCAGTAGAGCCCGACAGAGCCCGACAGAGCCCGACAGAGCCCGACAGAGCCCGACAGGGCCCGACAGAGCCCGACAGGGCCCGACAGAGCCCGACAGAGCCAGACAGGGCCCAGGAGAGCCCGACAGAGCCCGACAGAGCCCGACAGAGCCCGACAAAGCCCGACAGGGCCCGACAGGGCCCGACAGAGCCCGACAGAGCCCGACAGGGCCCGACAGGGCCCGACAGGGCCCGACAGAGCCCGACAGGGCCCAGTAGAGCCCGACAGAGCCCGACAGAGCCCGACAGAGCCCGACAGAGCCCGACAGGGCCCAGTAGAGCTCGACAGAGCCCGACAGAGCCCGACAGGGCCCGACAGAGACCGACAGGGCCCGACAGGGCCCAGTAGAGCCCGACAGGGCCCGACAGGGCCCAACAGAGCCCGACAGAGCCCGACAGGGCCCAGTAGAGCCCAGTAGAACCCGACAGAGCCCAATAGAGCCCGACAGAGCCCGACAGAGCCCGACAGAGCCCGACAGAGCCCGACAGGGCCCGACAGAACCCGACAGAGCCCGACAGAGCCCAGTAGAGCCCGACAGAGCCCGACAGAGCCCGACAGAGCTCGACAGGGCCCGACAGACCCCGACAGAGCCCGACAGAACCCGACAGAGCCCGACAGAGCCCAGTAGAGCCCGACAGAGCCCGACAGAGCCCGACAGAGCCCGACAGATCCCGACAGGGCCCGACAGGGCCCGACAGAGCCCGACAGAGCCCGACAGAACCCGACAGAGCCCGACAGAGCCCAGTAGAGCCCGACAGAGCCCGACAGAGACCGACAGAGCCCGACAGGGCCCGACAGAGCCCGACAGGGCCCAGTAGAGCCCGACAGAGCCCGCCAGAGCCCGCCAGAGCCCGACAGAGCCCGACAGAGCCCGACAGGGCCCGACAGGGCCCGACAGGGCCTGACAGAGCCCGACAGAGCCCGACAGGGCCCGACAGAGCCCGACAGAGCCCGCGAGAGCCCGACAGAGCCCGACAGAGCCCGACAGGGCCCGACAGAGCCCGACAGAGCCCAGTAGAGCTCGACAGAGCCCGAGAGAGCCCGACAGAGCCCGACAGGGCCTGACAGGGCCCGACAGAGCCCGACAGAGCCCAGTAGAGCTCGACAGAGCCCGAGAGAGCCCGACAGAGCCCGACAGGGCCTGACAGGGCCCGACAGAGCCCGACAGAGCCCAGTAGAGCCCGACAGAGCCCGACAGGGCCCGACAGAGCCCGACAGAGCCCGACAGGGCCCAGTAGAGCCCGACAGAGCCTGACAGAGCCCGACAGAGCCCGACAGGGCCCAGTAGAGCCCGACAGAGCCCGACAGAGCCCGGCAGAGCCCGACAGGGCCCGACAGAGACCGACAGGGCCCGACAGAGCCCGACAGAGCCCGACAGGGCCCAGTACAGCCCGACAGAGCCCGACAGAGCCCGACAGGGCCCGACAGGGCCCGACAGGGCCCGACAGGGCCGGACAGAGCCCGACAAAGCCCGACAGAGCCCGACAGGGCCCGACAGAGCCCGACAGAGCCCGACAGAGCCCGACAGAGCCCAACAGGGCCCAGTAGAGCCCGACAGAGCCCGACAGAGCCCGACAGAGCCCGACAGAGCCCGACAGGGCCCGACAGGGCCCGACAGGGCCCGACAGAGCCGGACAGGGCCCGACAGGGCCCGACAGAGCCCAGTAGAGCTCGACAGAGCCCGACAGAGCCCGACAGGGCCCAGTAGAGCGCGACAGAGCCCGACAGGGCCCGACAGGGCCCGACAGAGCCCGACAGAGCCCGACAGGGCCCGACAGGGCCCGACAGAGCCCGACAGAGCCCGACAGGGCCCAGTAGAGCCCGACAGAGCCCGACAGAGCCCGACAGAGCCCGACAGAGCCCGACAGGGCCCGACAGAGCCCGACAGGGCCCAGTAGAGCCCGACAGAGCCCGACAGAGCCCGACAGAGCCCGACAGGGCCCGACAGGGCCCGACAGAGCCCGACAGGGCCCGACAGAGCCCGACAGAGCCCGACAGAGCCCAGTAGAGCTCGACAGAGCCCGACAGGGCCCGACAGGGCCCAGTAGAGCCCGACAGAGCCCGACAGAGCCCGACAGGGCCCGTCAGGGCCCGACAGGGCCCGACAGAGCCCGACAGAGCCCGACAGGGCCCGACAGGGCCCGACAGAGCCCGACAGAGACCAGTAGAGCCCGACAGAGCCCGACAGAGCCCGACAGAGCTTGACAGAGCCCGACAGGGCCCAGTAGAGCCCGACAGAGCCCGACAGGGCCCAGTAGAGCCCAGTAGAACCCGACAGAGCCCAGTAGAGCCCGACAGAGCCCGACAGAGCCCGACAGAGCCCGACAGAGCCCGACAGGGCCCGACAGAGCCCGACAGAGCCCGACAGAACCCGACAGAGCCCGACAGAGCCCAGTAGAGCCCGACAGAGCCCGACAGAGCCCGACAGAGCCCGACAGAGCCCGACAGAGCCCGACAGAGCTCGACAGGGCCTGACAGGGCCCGACAGGGCCCAGTAGAACCCGACAGAGCCCGATAGGGCCCGACAGAGCCCGACAGGGCCCGACAGGGCCCGACAGGGCCCGACAGAGCCCGACAGGGCCCGAAAGAGCCCGACAGAGCCCGACAGAGCCCGACAGAGCCCGACAGAGCCCGACAGGGCCCGACAGGGCCCGACAGAGCCCGACAGAGCCCGACAGAGCCCAGTAGAGCCCGACAGAGCCCGACAGAGCCCGACAGAGCCCGACAGAGCCCGACAGGGCCAAGTAGAGCCTGACAGAGCCCGACAGAGCCCGACAGAGCCCGACAGGGCCCGACAGGGCCCGACAGGGCCCGACAGAGCCCAGTAGAGCTCGACAGAGCCCGACAGAGCCCGACAGGGCCCGACAGGGCCCGACAGGGCCCGACAGGGCCCGACAGAGCCCGACAGGGCCCAGTAGAGCCCGACAGAGCCCGACAGGGCCCGACAGGGCCCGACAGGGCCCAGTAGAGCCCGACAGAGCCCGACAGGGCCCGACAGAGCCCGACAGGGCCCGACAGAGCCCGACAGGGCCCGACAGAGCCCGACAGAGCCCGACAGGGCCCGACAGAGCCCGACAGGGCCCAGTAGAGCCCAGTAGAACCCGACAGAGCCCAGTAGAGCCCGACAGAGCCCAACAGAGCCCGTCAGAGCCCGACAGGGCCCGACAGAGCCCGACAGGGCCCGACAGAGCCCGACAGAGCCCGACAGAACCCGACAGAGCCCGACAGAGCCCAGTAGAGCCCGACAGAGCCCGACAGAGCCCGACAGAGCCCGACAGAGCTCGACAGGGCCCGACAGGGCCCGACAGGGCCCGACAGAGACCGACAGAGACCGACAGAGCCCGACAGAACCCGACAGAGCCCGACAGGGCCCGACAGGGCCCGACAGGGCCCGACAGAGCCCGACAGGGCCCGACAGGGCCCGACAGAGACCGACAGAGCCCGACAGAACCCGACAGAACCCTACAGAGCCCAGTAGAGCCCGACAGAGCCCGACAGAGCCCGACAGAGCCCGACAGGGCCCGACAGAGCCCGACAGAACCCGACAGAGCCCGACAGAGCCCAGTAGAGCCCGACAGAGCCCGACAGAGCCCGACAGGGCCCGACAGGGCCCGACAGAGCCCGACAGAGCCCTACAGAGCCCGACAGAACCCGACAGAACCCGACAGAGCCCGACAGAGCCCAGTAGAGCCCGACAGAGCCCGACAGAGACCGACAGAGCCCGACAGGGCCCGACAGGGCCCGACAGGGTCCGACAGAGCCCGACAGAGCCCGACAGGGCCCAGTAGAGCCCGACAGAGCCCGCCAGAGCCCGCCAGAGCCCGACAGGGCCCGACAGAGCCCAGTAGAGCTCGACAGAGCCCGACAGTGCCCGACAGGGCCCGACAGGGCCCGACAGAGCCCGACAGGGCCCAGTAGAGCCCGACAGAAATCGACAGGGCCCGACAGAGCCCGACAGAGCCCGACAGGGCCCAGTAGAGCCCGACAGAGCCCGACAGAGCCCGACAGGGCCCGACAGGGCCCGACAGGGCCCGACAGAGCCCGACAGGGCCCGACAGGGCCCAGTAGAGCCCGACAGAGCCCGACAGGGCCCGACAGGGCCCGACAGAGCCCGACAGAGCCCGACAGGGCCCGACAGGGCCCGACAGGGCCCGACAGAACCCGACAGAGACCAGTAGAGCCTGACAGAGCCCGACAGATCCCGACAGAGCCCGACAGAGCCCGACAGAGCCCGACAGGGCCCGACAGAGCCCGACAGAGCCCAGTAGAGCCCGACAGAGCCCGACAGAGCCCGACAGGGCTCAGTAGAGCCCAGTAGAACCCGACAGAGCCCGACAGAGCCCGACAGAGCCCGACAGAGCCCGACAGGGCCCGACAGGGCCCGACAGGGCCCGACAGAGCCCGACAGGGCCCGACAGAGACCGACAGAGCCCGACAGGGCCCGACAGGACCCGACAGGACCCGACAGAGCCCGACAGAGCCCGACAGAGCCCGACAGGGCCCGACAGGGCCCGACAGAGCCCAACAGGGCCCGACAGAACCCGACAGAGCCCAGTAGAGCCCGACAGAGCCTGACAGAGCCCGACAGAGCCCAGTAGAGCCCGACAGAGCCCGACAGAGCCCGGCAGAGCCCGACAGGGCCCGACAGAGCCCGACAGAGCCCGACAGAACCCGACAGAACCCGACAGAGCCCGACAGAGCCCAGTAGAGCCCGACAGAGCCCGACAGAGCCCGACAGAGCCCGACAGAGCTCGACAGGGCCCGACAGGGCCCAGTAGAGCCCGACAGAGCCCGACAGGGCCCGACAGAGCCCGACAGAGCCCGACAGAGCCCGACAGAGCCCGAGAGGGCCCAGTAGAGCCCGACAGAGCCCGACAGAGCCCGACAGAGCCCGACAGGGCCCGACAGAGCCCGACAGAGCCCGACAGAGCCCGACAGAGCCCGACAGGGTCCGACAGGGCCCGACAGAACCCGAGAGAGCCCGACTGAGCCCAGTAGAGCCCGACAGAGCTCGACAGGGCCCGACAGAGCCCGACAGAGCCCGACAGAGCCCGACAGAACCCGACAGAGCCCGAAAGAGCCCAGTAGAGCCCGACAGAGCCCGACAGAGCCCGACAGGGCCCGACAGGGCCCGACAGGGCCCGACAGAGCCCGACAGAGCCCGACAGAGCCCAGTAGAGCCCGACAGAGCCCGACAGAGCCCGACAGAGCCCGACAGGGCCCGACAGGGCCCGACAGGGCCCGACAGGGCCCGACAGAGCCCGACAGGGCCCGACAGAGCCCGACAGAGCCCGACAGAGCCCGACAGGGCCCGACAGAGACCAGTAGAGCCCGACAGAGCCCGACAGAGCCCGACAGAGCCCGACAGGGCCCGACCGAGCCCGACAGAGCCCGACAGAGCCCGACAGAGCCCGACAGAGCCCGACAGAGCCCGACAGGGCCCAGTAGAGCCCAGTAGAACCCGACAGAGCCCGACAGAGCCCGACAGGGCCCGACAGGGCCCGACTGGGCCCGACAGAGCTCGACAGGGCCCGACAGAGCCCGACAGAGCCCGACAGGGCCCGACAGGGCCCGACAGGGCCCGACAGGGCCCGACAGAGCCCGACAGAACCCGACAGAGCCCGACAGAGCCCGACAGAGCCCGACAGAGCCCGACAGGGCCCGACAGAGCCCGACAGAGCCCGACAGGGCCCGACAGAGCCCGACAGAGCCCGACAGAGCCCGACAGGGCCCGACAGGGCCCGACAGGGCCCGACAGAACCCGACAGAGCCCGACAGAGCCCAGTAGAGCCCGACAGAGCCCGACAGAGCCCGACAGAGCTCGACAGGGCCCGACAGAGCCCGACAGAGCCCGACAGAGCCCGACAGAACCCGACAGAGCCCGACAGAGCCCAGTAGAGCCCGACAGAGCCCGACAGAGCCCGACAGAGCCCGACAGGGCCCGACAGGGCCCGACAGGGCCCGACAGAGCCCGACAGAGCCCGACAGAGACGACAGAGCCCGACAGGGCCCGACAGGGCCCGACAGGGCCCGACAGGGCCCGACAGAGCCCGACAGGGCCCGACAGAGCCCGACAGGGCCCGACAGAGCCCGACAGAGCCCGACAGAGCCCGACAGAGCCCGACAGAGCCCGACAGGGCCCGACAGGGCCCGACAGAGCCGGACAGGGCCCGACAGGGCCCGACAGAGCCCGACAGGGCCCAGTAGAGCCCGACAGAGCCCGACAGGGCCCGACAGAGCCCGACAGAGCCCGACAGGGCCCGACAGGGCCCGACAGAGCCTGACAGAGCCCGACAGGGCCCAGTAGAGCCCGGCAGAGCCCGACAGGGCCCAGTAGAGCCCGACAGAGCCCGACAGAGCCCGACAGAGCCCAGTAGAGCTCGACAGAGCCCGACAGGGCCCGACAGGGCCCAGTAGAGCCCGACAGAGCCCGACAGAGCCCGACAGGGCCTGACAGGGCCCGACAGAGCCCGACAGAGCCCGACAGGGCCCGACAGAGACCAGTAGAGCCCGACAGAGCCCGACAGAGCCCGACAGGGCCCGACCGAGCCCGACAGAGCCCAGTAGAGCCCGACAGAGCCCGACAGAGCCCGACAGAGCCCGACAGAGCCCGACAGAGCCCGACAGGGCCCGACAGAGCCCGACAGAGCCCGACAGGGCCCGACAGGGCCCGACAGGGCCCGACAGAGCCCGACAGGGCCCAGTAGAGCCCGACAGAGCCCGACAGAGCCCGACAGAGCCCGACAGAGCCCGACAGAGCCCGACAGGGCCCAGTAGAGCTCGACAGAGCCCGACAGAGCCCGACAGGGCCCGACAGGGCCCGACAGAGACCGACAGGGCCCGACAGGGCCCGACAGGGCCCAGTAGAGCCCGACAGGGCCCGACAGGGCCCAACAGAGCCCGACAGAGCCCGACAGGGCCCAGTAGAGCCCAGTAGAACCCGACAGAGCCCAATAGAGCCCGACAGAGCCCGACAGAGCCCGACAGAGCCCGACAGAGCCCGACAGAGCCCGACAGAGCCCGACAGGGCCCGACAGAACCCGACAGAGCCCGACAGAGCCCAGTAGAGCCCGACAGAGCCCGACAGAGCCCGACAGAGCTCGACAGGGCCCGACAGACCCCGACAGAGCCCGACAGAACCCGACAGAGCCCGACAGAGCCCAGTAGAGCCCGACAGAGCCCGACAGAGCCCGACAGAGCCCGACAGAGCCCGACAGAGCCCGACAGGGCCCGACAGGGCCCGACAGAGCCCGACAGAACCCGACAGAGCCCGACAGAGCCCAGTAGAGCCCGACAGAGCCCGACAGAGACCGACAGAGCCCGACAGGGCCCGACAGAGCCCGACAGGGCCCAGTAGAGCCCGACAGAGCCCGCCAGAGCCCGCCAGAGCCCGACAGGGCCCGACAGAGCCCGACAGAGCCCAGTAGAGCTCGACAGAGCCCGACAGAGCCCGACAGGGCCCGACAGGGCCCGACAGAGCCCGACAGGGCCCAGTAGAGCCCGACAGAGCTCGACAGGGCCCGACAGAGCCCGACAGAGCCCGACAGGGCCCGACAGGGCCCGACAGAGCCCGACAGGGCCCGACAGAGCCCGACAGGGCCCGACAGAGCCCGACAGGGCCCAGTAGAGCCCGACAGAGCCCGACAGAGCCCGACAGGGCCCGACAGGGCCCGACAGGGCCCAGTAGAGCTCGACAGAGCCCGACAGAGCCCGACAGGGCCCGACAGGGCCCGACAGGGCCCAGTAGAGCCCGACAGAGCCCGACAGAGCCCGACAGGGCCCGACAGGGCCCGACAGAGCCCGACAGGGCCCGACAGGGCCCGACAGAGCCCGACAGAGCCCGACAGAGACCAGTAGAGCCCGACAGAGCCCGACAGAGCCCGACAGAGCCCGACAGAGCCCGACAGGGCTCAGTAGAGCCCAGTAGAACCCGACAGAGCCCGACAGAGCCCGACAGAGCCCGACAGGGCCCGACAGGGCCCGACAGGGCCCGACAGAGCCCGACAGAGCCCGACAGGGCCCGACAGGGCCCGACAGAGACCGACAGAGCCCGACAGGGCCCGACAGGGCCCGACAGGACCCGACAGAGCCCGACAGAGCCCAACAGAGCCCAACAGAGCCCGACAGGGCCCAACAGGGCCCGACAGAGCCCGACAGGGCCCGACAGAACCCGACAGAGCCCAGTAGAGCCCGACAGAGCCTGACAGAGCCCGACAGAGCCCAGTAGAGCCCGACAGAGCCCGACAGAGCCCGGCAGAGCCCTACAGGGCCCGACAGAGCCCGACAGAGCCCGACAGAACCCGACAGAGCCCGACAGAGCCCAGTAGAGCCCGACAGAGCCCGACAGAGCCCGACAGAGCCCGACAGAGCTCGACAGGGCCCGACAGGGCCCAGTAGAGCCCGACAGAGCCCGACAGGGCCCGACAGAGCCCGACAGAGCCCGACAGAGCCCGACAGAGCCCGACAGGGCCCGACAGGGCCCGAAAGAGCCCGACAGGGCCCGACAGGGCCCGACAGGGCCCGACAGGGCCCGACAGAGCCCGACAGGGCCCGACAGAGCCCAGTAGAGCTCGACAGAGCCCGACAGAGCCCGACAGGGCCCGACAGGGCCCAGTAGAGCCCGACAGAGCCCGACAGGGCCCGACAGAGCCCGACAGAGCCCGACAGAGCCCGACAGGGCCCGACAGAGCCCGACAGAGCCCGACAGAGCCCGACAGAGCCCGACAGGGCCCGACCGAGCCCGACAGAGCCCGACAGAGCCCGACAGAGCCCGACAGAGCCCGACAGAGCCCGACAGGGCCCAGTAGAGCCCAGTAGAACCCGACAGAGCCCGACAGAGCCCGACAGGGCCCGACAGGGCCCGACAGGGCCCGACAGAGCCCGACAGGGCCCGACAGGGCCCGACAGAGCCCGACAGGGCCCGACAGGGCCCGACAGGTCCCGACAGGGCCCGACAGAGCCCGACAGGGCCCGACAGAGCCCAGTAGAGCCCGACAGAGCCCGACAGAGCCCGACAGAGCCCGACAGAGCCCGACAGGGCCCAGTAGAGCCCGACAGAGCCCGACAGAGCCCGACAGAGCCCGACAGGGCCCGACAGGGCCCGACAGAGCCCGACAGAGCCCGACAGGGCCCGACAGGGCCCGACAGGGCCCGACAGAACCCGACAGAGCCCGACAGAGCCCAGTAGAGCCCGACAGAGCCCGACAGAGCCCGACAGAGCTCGACAGGGCCCGACAGAACCCGACAGAGCCCGACAGAGCCCGACAGAACCCGACAGAGCCCGACAGAGCCCAGTAGAGCCCGACAGAGCCCGACAGAGCCCGACAGGGCCCGACAGGGCCCGACAGAGCCCGACAGAGCCCGACAGAACCCGACAGAGCCCGACAGAGCCCAGTAGAGCCCGACAGAGCCCGACAGAGCCCGACAGAGCCCGACAGGGCCCGACAGGGCCCGACAGGGCCCGACAGAGCCCGACAGAGCCCGACAGAGCCCGACAGGGCCCAGTAGAGCCCGACAGAGCCCGCCAGAGCCCAACAGAGCCCGACAGGGCCCGACAGAGCCCGACAGAACCCAGTAGAGCTCGACAGAGCCCGACAGAGCCCGACAGGGCCCGACAGGGCCCGAAAGAGCCCGACATGGCCCAGTAGAGCCCGACAGAGCTCGACAGGGCCCGACAGAGCCCGACAGAGCCCGACAGGGCCCGACAGGGCCCGACAGGGCCCGACAGAGCCCGACAGAGCCCGACAGAGCCCGACAGGACCCGACAGGGCCCGACAGAGCCCGACAGGGCCCGACAGGGCCCGACAGGGCCCAGTAGAGCCCGACAGAGCCCGACAGAGCCCGACAGGGCCCGACAGAGCCCGACAGAGCCCAGTAGAGCTCGACAGAGCCCGACAGAGTCCGACAGGGCCCGACAGGGCCCAGTAGAGCCCGACAGAGCCCGACAGGGCCCGACAGGGCCCGACAGAGCCCGACAGAGCCCGACAGAGCCCGACAGGGCCCGACAGAGCCCGACAGAGACCAGTAGAGCCCGACAGAGCCCGACAGAGCCCGACAGAGACCGACAGAGCCCGACAGGGCCCGACCGAGCCCGACCGAGCCCAGTAGAGCCCGACAGAGCCCGACAGAGCCCGACAGGGCTCAGTAGAACCCGACAGAGCCCGACAGAGCCCGACAGAGCCCGACAGGGCCCGACAGGGTCCGACAGAGCCCGACAGAGCCCGACAGGGCCCGACAGGGCCCGACAGAGACCGACAGGGCCCGACAGGACCCGACAGAGCCCGACAGAGCCCAACAGAGCCCGACAGAGCCCGACAGGGCCCGACAGGGCCCGACAGGGCCCGACAGGGCCCGACAGAGCCCGACAGAGCCCAGTAGAGCCCGACAGAGCCTGACAGAGCCCGACAGAGCCCGACAGGGCCCAGTAGAGCCCGACAGAGCCCGACAGAGCCCGACAGGGCCCGACAGAGACCGACAGGGCCCGACAGAGCCCGACAGAGCCCGACAGGGCCCAGTACAGCCCGACAGAGCCCGACAGAGCCCGACAGAGCCCGACAGAGCCCGACAGGGCCCGACAGGGCCCGACAGAGCCCGACAGGGCCCGACAGGGCCCGACAGGGCCCAGTAGAGCCCGACAGAGCCCGACAGAGCCCGACAGAGCCCGACAGAGCCCAGTAGAGCCCGACAGAGCCCGACAGAGCCCGACAGAGCCCGACAGGGCCCAGTAGAGCCTGACAGAGCCCGACAGAGCCCGACAGAGCCCGACAGGGCCCGACAGGGCCCGACAGGGCCCGACAGGGCCCAGTAGAGCTCGACAGAGCCCGACAGAGCCCGACAGGGCCCGACAGAGCCCGACAGGGCCCGACAGGGCCCGACAGGGCCCAGTAGAGCCCGACAGAGCCCAACAGGGCCCGACAGAGCCCGACAGGGCCCGACAGGGCCCAGTAGAGCCCGACAGGGCCCAGTAGAGCCCGACAGAGCCCGACAGAGCCCGACAGAGCCCGACAGAGCCCGACAGGGCCCGACAGGGCCCGACAGAGCCCAGTAGAGCTCGACAGAGCCCGACAGAGCCCGACAGGGCCCAGTAGAGCCCGTCAGAGCCCGACAGGGCCCGACAGGGCCCGACAGGGCCCGACAGGGCCCGACAGAGCCCGACAGAGACCAGTAGAGCCCGACAGAGCCCGACAGAGCCCGACAGAGCTTGACAGAGCCCGACAGAGCCCAGTAGAGCCCGACAGAGCCCGACAGGGCCCAGTAGAACACGACAGAGCCCAGTAGAGCCCGACAGAGCCCGACAGAGCCCGACAGGGCCCGACAGGGCCCGACAGAGCCCGACAGAGCCCAACAGAACCCGACAGAGCCCGACAGAGCCCAGTAGAGCCCGACAGAGCCCGACAGAGCCCGACAGAGCCCGACAGAGCCCGACAGAGCCCGACAGAGCTCGACAGGGCCCGACAGGGCCCAGTAGAGCCCGACAGAGCCCGACAGAGCCCGACAGAGCCCGACAGGGCTCAGTAGAGCCCAGTAGAACCCGACAGAGCCCGACAGAGCCCGACAGAGCCCGACAGGGCCCGACAGGGCCCGACAGGGCCCGACAGAGCCCGACAGAGCCCGACAGGGCCCGACAGGGCCCGACAGAGACCGACAGAGCCCGACAGGGCCCGACAGGGCCCGACAGGACCCGACAGAGCCCGACAGAGCCCAACAGAGCCCAACAGAGCCCGACAGGGCCCGACAGGGCCCGACAGAGCCCGACAGGGCCCGACAGAACCCGACAGAGCCCAGTAGAGCCCGACAGAGCCTGACAGAGCCCGACAGAGCCCAGTAGAGCCCGACAGAGCCCGACAGAGCCCGGCAGAGCCCTACAGGGCCCGACAGAGCCCGACAGAGCCCGACAGAACCCGACAGAGCCCGACAGAGCCCAGTAGAGCCCGACAGAGCCCGACAGAGCCCGACAGAGCCCGACAGGGCTCGACAGGGCCCGACAGGGCCCAGTAGAGCCCGACAGAGCCCGACAGGGCCCGACAGAGCCCGACAGAGCCCGACAGAGCCCGACAGAGCCCGACAGAGCCCGACAGGGCCCGAAAGAGCCCGACAGGGCCCGACAGGGCCCGACAGGGCCCGACAGGGCCCGACAGAGCCCGACAGGGCCCGACAGAGCCCAGTAGAGCTCGACAGAGCCCGACAGAGCCCGACAGGGCCCGACAGGGCCCAGTAGAGCCCGACAGAGCCCGACAGGGCCCGACAGAGCCCGACAGAGCCCGACAGAGCCCGACAGGGCCCGACAGAGACCAGTAGAGCCCCACAGAGCCCGACAGAGCCCGACAGAGCCCGACAGGGCCCGACCGAGCCCGACCGAGCCCGACAGAGCCCGACAGAGCCCGACAGAGCCCGACAGAGCCCGACAGGGCCCAGTAGAGCCCAGTAGAACCCGACAGAGCCCGACAGAGCCCGACAGGGCCCGACAGGGCCCGACAGGGCCCGACAGAGCCCGACAGGGCCCGACAGGGCCCGACAGAGCCCGACAGGGCCCGACAGGGCCCGACAGGTCCCGACAGGGCCCGACAGAGCCCGACAGGGCCCGACAGAGCCCAGTAGAGCCCGACAGAGCCCGACAGAGCCCGACAGAGCCCGACAGAGCCCGACAGGGCCCAGTAGAGCCCGACAGAGCCCGACAGAGCCCGACAGAGCCCGACAGGGCCCGACAGGGCCCGACAGGGCCCGACAGAGCCCGACAGGGCCCGACAGGGCCCGACAGGGCCCGACAGAACCCGACAGAGCCCGACAGAGCCCAGTAGAGCCCGACAGAGCCCGACAGAGCCCGACAGAGCTCGACAGGGCCCGACAGAACCCGACAGAGCCCGACAGAGCCCGACAGAACCCGACAGAGCCCGACAGAGCCCAGTAGAGCCCGACAGAGCCCGACAGAGCCCGACAGGGCCCGACAGGGCCCGACAGAGCCCGACAGAGCCCGACAGAACCCGACAGAGCCCGACAGAGCCCAGTAGAGCCCGACAGAGCCCGACAGAGCCCGACAGAGCCCGACAGAGCCCGACAGGGCCCGACAGGGCCCGACAGAGCCCGACAGAGCCCGACAGAGCCCGACAGGGCCCAGTAGAGCCCGACAGAGCCCGCCAGAGCCCAACAGAGCCCGACAGGGCCCGACAGAGCCCGACAGAACCCAGTAGAGCTCGACAGAGCCCGACAGAGCCCGACAGGGCCCGACAGGGCCCGAAAGAGCCCGACATGGCCCAGTAGAGCCCGACAGAGCTCGACAGGGCCCGACAGAGCCCGACAGAGCCCGACAGGGCCCGACAGGGCCCGACAGGGCCCGACAGAGCCCGACAGAGCCCGACAGAGCCCGACAGGACCCGACAGGGCCCGACAGAGCCCGACAGGGCCCGACAGGGCCCGACAGGGCCCAGTAGAGCCCGACAGAGCCCGACAGAGCCCGACAGGGCCCGACAGAGCCCGACAGAGCCCAGTAGAGCTCGACAGAGCCCGACAGAGTCCGACAGGGCCCGACAGGGCCCAGTAGAGCCCGACAGAGCCCGACAGGGCCCGACAGGGCCCGACAGAGCCCGACAGAGCCCGACAGAGCCCGACAGGGCCCGACAGAGCCCGACAGAGACCAGTAGAGCCCGACAGAGCCCGACAGAGCCCGACAGAGACCGACAGAGCCCGACAGGGCCCGACCGAGCCCGACCGAGCCCAGTAGAGCCCGACAGAGCCCGACAGAGCCCGACAGGGCTCAGTAGAACCCGACAGAGCCCGACAGAGCCCGACAGAGCCCGACAGGGCCCGACAGGGTCCGACAGAGCCCGACAGAGCCCGACAGGGCCCGACAGGGCCCGACAGAGACCGACAGGGCCCGACAGGACCCGACAGAGCCCGACAGAGCCCGACAGAGCCCAACAGAGCCCGACAGAGCCCGACAGGGCCCGACAGGGCCCGACAGGGCCCGACAGGGCCCGACAGAGCCCGACAGAGCCCAGTAGAGCCCGACAGAGCCTGACAGAGCCCGACAGAGCCCGACAGGGCCCAGTAGAGCCCGACAGAGCCCGACAGAGCCCGACAGGGCCCGACAGAGACCGACAGGGCCCGACAGAGCCCGACAGAGCCCGACAGGGCCCAGTACAGCCCGACAGAGCCCGACAGAGCCCGACAGAGCCCGACAGAGCCCGACAGGGCCCGACAGGGCCCGACAGAGCCCGACAGGGCCCGACAGGGCCCGACAGGGCCCAGTAGAGCCCGACAGAGCCCGACAGAGCCCGACAGAGCCCGACAGAGCCCAGTAGAGCCCGACAGAGCCCGACAGAGCCCGACAGAGCCCGACAGGGCCCAGTAGAGCCTGACAGAGCCCGACAGAGCCCGACAGAGCCCGACAGGGCCCGACAGGGCCCGACAGGGCCCGACAGGGCCCAGTAGAGCTCGACAGAGCCCGACAGAGCCCGACAGGGCCCGACAGAGCCCGACAGGGCCCGACAGGGCCCGACAGGGCCCAGTAGAGCCCGACAGAGCCCAACAGGGCCCGACAGAGCCCGACAGGGCCCGACAGGGCCCAGTAGAGCCCGACAGGGCCCAGTAGAGCCCGACAGAGCCCGACAGAGCCCGACAGAGCCCGACAGAGCCCGACAGGGCCCGACAGGGCCCGACAGGGCCCAGTAGAGCTCGACAGAGCCCGACAGAGCCCGACAGGGCCCAGTAGAGCCCGTCAGAGCCCGACAGGGCCCGACAGGGCCCGACAGGGCCCGACAGGGCCCGACAGGGCCCGACAGAGCCCGACAGAGACCAGTAGAGCCCGACAGAGCCCGACAGAGCCCGACAGAGCTTGACAGAGCCCGACAGAGCCCAGTAGAGCCCGACAGAGCCCGACAGGGCCCAGTAGAACCCGACAGAGCCCAGTAGAGCCCGACAGAGCCCGACAGAGCCCGACAGGGCCCGACAGGGCCCGACAGAGCCCGACAGAGCCCAACAGAACCCGACAGAGCCCGACAGAGCCCAGTAGAGCCCGACAGAGCCCGACAGAGCCCGACAGAGCCCGACAGAGCCCGACAGAGCCCGACAGAGCTCGACAGGGCCCGACAGGGCCCAGTAGAGCCCGACAGAGCCCGACAGAGCCCGACAGGGCCCGAAAGAGCCCGACAGAGCCCGACAGGGCCCAGTAGAGCCCGACAGAGCCCGACAGGGCCCGACAGGGCCCGACAGAGCCCAGTAGAGCTCGACAGAGCCCGAGAGAGCCCGACAGGGCCCGACAGGGCCCGACAGGGCCCGACAGGGCCCAGTAGAGCCCGACAGAGCCCGACAGAGCCCGACAGGGCCCGACAGAGCCCGACAGAGCCCGACAGGGCCCGACAGGGCCCGACAGAGACCAGTAGAGCCCGACAGAGCCCGACAGAGCCCGACAGAGCCCAACAGGGCCCGACCGAGCCCGACAGAGCCCAGTAGAGCCCGACAGAGCCCGACAGAGCCCGACAGAGCCCAGTAGAGCCCAGTAGAACCCGACAGAGCCCGACAGAGACCGACAGGGCCCGACAGGGCCCGACAGGGCCCGACAGAGCCCGACAGGGCCCGACAGAGCCCGACAGAGCCCGACAGAGCTCGACAGGGCCCGACAGAGCCCGACAGAGCCCGACAGAGCCCGACAGAGCCCGACAGAGCCCAGTAGAGCCCGACAGAGCCCGACAGAGCCCGACAGAGCCCGACAGGGCCCGACAGGGCCCGACAGAGCCCGACAGAGCCCGACAGAGCCCGACAGGGCCCGACAGAACCCGACAGAGCCCGACAGAACCCGACAGAGCCCGACAGAGCCCGACAGAGCCCGACAGAGCCCGACAGGGCCCAGTAGAGCCCGACAGAGCCCGACAGAGCCCGACAGAGCCCGACAGGGCCCGACAGGGCCCGACAGGGCCCGACAGAGCCCGACAGAGCCCGACAGGGCCCGACAGAACCCGACAGAGCCCGACAGAGCCCAGTAGAGCCCGACAGAGCCCGACAGAGCCCGACAGAGCCCGACAGAGCTCGACAGGGCCCGACAGAGCCCGACAGAGCCCGACAGAGCCCGACAGAACCCGACAGAGCCCAGTAGAGCCCGACAGAGCCCGACAGAGCCCGACAGGGCCCGACAGAGCCCGACAGAGCCCGACAGAGCCTGACAGAGCCCGACAGAGCCCAGTAGAGCCCGACAGAGCCCGACAGAGACCGACAGAGCCCGACAGGGCCCGACAGGGCCCGAGAGGGCCCAGTAGAGCCCGACAGAGCCCGACAGGGCCCGACAGAGCCCGACAGAGCCCGACAGGGCCCGACAGGGCCCAGTAGAGCCCGACAGAGCCCGACAGAGCCCGACAGGGCCCAGTAGAGCCCGACAGAGCCCGACAGAGCCCGACAGAGCCCGACAGGGCCCGACAGGGCCCGACAGGGCCCGACAGAGCCCAGTAGAGCTCGACAGAGCCCGACAGAGCCCGACAGGGCCCAGTAGAGCCCGACAGAGCCCGACAGGGCCCGACAGGGCCCGACAGAGACCAGTAGAGCCCGACAGAGCCCGACAGAGCCCGACAGAGCTTGACAGAGCCCGACAGAGCCCAGTAGAGCCCGACAGAGCCCGACAGGGCCCAGTAGAACCCGACAGAGCCCAGTAGAGCCCGACAGAGCCCGACAGAGCCCGACAGGGCCCGACAGGGCCCGACAGAGCCCGACAGAGCCCAACAGAACCCGACAGAGCCCGACAGAGCCCAGTAGAGCCCGACAGAGCCCGACAGAGCCCGACAGGGCCCAGTAGAGCCTGACAGAGCCCGACAGAGCCCGACAGGGCCCGACAGGGCCCGACAGAGCCCAGTAGAGCTCGACAGAGCCCGACAGAGCCCGACAGGGCCCGACAGGGCCCGACAGGGCCCGACAGGGCCCAGTAGAGCCCAACAGAGCCCGACAGAGCCCGACAGGGCCCGACAGAGCCCGACAGAGCCCGACAGGGCCCGACAGGGCCCGACAGAGACCAGTAGAGCCCGACAGAGCCCGACAGAGCCCGACAGAGCCCAACAGGGCCCGACCGAGCCCGACAGAGCCCAGTAGAGCCCGACAGAGCCCGACAGAGCCCGACAGAGCCCGACAGGGCCCAGTAGAGCCCAGTAGAACCCGACAGAGCCCGACAGAGACCGACAGAGCTCGACAGGGCCCGACAGAGCCCGACAGAGCCCGACAGAGCCCGACAGGGCCCGACAGGGCCCGACAGAGCCCGACAGAGCCCGACAGAGCCCAGTAGAGCCCGACAGAGCCCGACAGAGCCCGACAGAGCCCGACAGAGCCCAGTAGAGCCCGACAGAGCCCGACAGAGCCCGACAGAGCCCGACAGGGCCCGACAGGGCCCGACAGGGCCCGACAGAGCCCGACAGAGCCCGACAGAGCCCGACAGAGCCCAGTAGAGCCCGACAGAGCCCAGTAGAGCCCGACAGAGCCCGACAGAGCTCGACAGGGCGCGACAGGGCCCGACAGAGCCCGACAGAGCCCGACAGAACCCGACAGAGCCCAGT